>NW_016107793.1:1009220-1010891 GCF_001604975.1 Cebus imitator
AAAAAAAAAAAAAAAAAAAAAACTTATAGAGGGAGAAAAAATTTAAAGATTTTAAGAAGCAAAAAATATATATATAAGTGAGCTCAGGTGACAAGATCAGGATCCTGCTCGCATCATACCACAAAGTAAAGTGTAAGAAGGATACCATTGTCTCCACCAACACTAAGCTGGACACTGCTGCCTGTGCCCTTAGCCTGGTCAGCCCAGACATGGCATAAAGGTACCCAGTACCACTGCCCTGTGCCCCAGGAGCTCATTCTGTTTTGTTTTGTTTTGTTTTTTGAGATAGAGTCTCACTCTGTTGCCCCAGCTGGAATGCAGTGGCATGATCTCGGCTCACTAGAACCTCCACTTCCCAGGTTCAAGCGATCCTCCTGCCTCAGCTCCCCTAGTAGCTAGGATTACAGGCACACAACACCATGCTCAGCTAATTTGTGTATTTTTATTTTTATTATTATTTTTTTTCTTTTGAAATGCAGTCTTGCTCTGTTGCCCATGCTGGAGTGAAGTAGTGCAATCTCAGCTCACCGCAACCTCTGCCTCTCGGGTTCAAGTGACTCTCCAGCTTCAGCTTCCCGAGTAGCTGGAACTACAGGTGCCCGCTACCACGCTATCTAATTTTTGTATTTTTAGTTTAGGTGGGGTTTCATCATGTTGGCCAGGCTGGTCTTGAACTCCTGACCTTGTGAACTGCCCACATCGGCCTCCATAAGTGCTGGAATTACAGGCATGAGCCACCACACCCGACCATAAATTTTTGTATTTTTAGTAGAGATGGGGTTTCGCCATGTTGGCCAGGCTGGTCTCGAACTCCTGACCTCAGGTGATCCCCCCACCTCGGCCTCCCAAAGTGCTGAGATTACAGGCATGAGCCACTGTGCCCGGCCCCAGGAGCTCATTCTTGTTACTGCAGCCCCCACCAAGGAACATTTCTCCTAAGCCTCACAAGCCGTACTCCTGGGCATCACTGACTCTCTGGAGTGGATGCTGTTAATTAGCAGAACCTAGGCTTTAGCTGCAAGAAAACTGCTGTAGTAGTTAGCATTTTCAGCTTCTACCATGAGAAATTAGCTCTGCCACATGAGAGTACTCCTCAAAACTAGAAACTAAAGGTTCAGATGATAAACATCCTCTCTACAGGATGTTATAAGTCTTACGGCAGTTCTAAAAGATGTCAGCAAAAACTGGGCACAGTGGCGTGCACCCTACTCATGAGGCTGAGGCAGGGAGATCACTTAGACCCAGGAGTTCAAGTCTAACCTGGGCACATAGCGAGACCCTGTCTCTTGAAAAATAAAAATACAGCCAGGTACAATGGCTTATACCTGTAATCCCAGCACTTTGCGGTGGCCAAGATGGGAAAATTGCTTGAGGCCACAAGTTTAAGACCCGCCCAGGCAATATTGTGAAACCTCCATCTCTACTAAATTTTTTTTAAAAATTAGTTGGGCAGCCGGGCGCGGTGGCTCAAGCCTGTAATCCCAGTACTTTGGGAGGCCGAGGCGGGTGGATCACGAGGTCAAGAGATCGAGACCATCCTGGTCAACATGGTGAAACCCCGTCTCTACTAAAAATACAAAAAATTAGCTGGGCATGGTGGCGCGTGCCTGTAATCCCAGCTACTCAGGAGGCTGAGGCAGGAGAATTGCCTGAACCCAGGAGGCGGAGGTT
>NW_016107793.1:1011861-1018751 GCF_001604975.1 Cebus imitator
TGAGGCAGGAGAATTGCCTGAACCCAGGAGGCGGAGGTTGCGGTGAGCCGAGATCGCGCCATTGCACTCCAGCCTGGGTAACAAGAGTGAAACTCCATCTCAAAAAATAAATAAATAAAT
The DNA here is from genome assembly GCF_001604975.1 of Cebus imitator. Classification (NCBI taxonomy): domain Eukaryota; kingdom Metazoa; phylum Chordata; class Mammalia; order Primates; family Cebidae; genus Cebus; species Cebus imitator. Next base: position 1,011,982 of record NW_016107793.1, read on the forward strand.
AAATAAAATAAAATAAAATAAAATAATAAAATATATCTACATTTTAAAATATCCCTCCCTTCAAGAGGTCAAGTTTAATTTGTACCCTACATCCCTTAGTATTAAGTAGCAACTCACTTTATTTACTTACTGATTGATTGATTCAAGGTCTGGCTCTGTCGCCCAGGCTGGAGTGCATGTCAATCCTAGGTCACTGCAGCCTCGATCTCCTGGGCTCAAGTGCCTGTGAATAGCCACTGCACTCCAGCCTGGGCAACATAGCGAGACCCCATCTCTATATACTAAAAAAAAAAAAAAAAAAATTTTAAATAAAAAGAAAAAAATGATATTGCAGCTTCAGGGTTTCTCTCGTGTATCACCAGCTCTGAGGGAAAACAGCTAACGTGTTGTGGGAACATTCAAGCAGCCCTATCAAGTGGCTCTTGTTGAGAGAAGTGTAGGTCTTCTACCAATGACAAAGATTCTTTGGTTGGCCAAATTTTAGTCAGGCTTCTGAGCCTTCTCCTAGGTCCATCTGTGCAGTTCCTTGTAAAATCCAGTTTTAGCAAAGAAACTGCTAAGTCCAGTTTAGCAAGAATTGCTGCCATTCTCGATATCTGATTGGGTTCCTCCTCCACCATCTCCCAGGTGATGGCTGATGGACCTGTCAGCAAGAACCCTGTCTGGGTCAGTTTAGCCAGAATCCCCTCACCCCGGATGTTTCCTCTTAGTCATTTTCCATCCACTGCTCCCCGTCCTGCTCCTTGGCTCAGAACCCCACTCGCCCATGCTGTATTCAGAATGGAGCCCAATCTCCCTCTGCCTCTGCAAGATCCCATTGTAGTGGTCCCTGTGACTATCTCAATGGTCCTAAATAAAGTCTTTTTTTTTTTTTTTAATAAAGACGGGGTTTCACCATGTTGGTCAGGCTGGTCTTGAACTCCCAACCTCAGGTGATCCTCCCGCCTTGGCCTCCAAAGGGCTTGGATTATAGGCTTGAGCCATCACACCCAGCCATAAAGTCTTTACTGTGCTTTAACAAGTGTCGTTGAGCCGAGCACGGTGGCTCACTCCTGTAATTCCAGCACTTTGGGAGGCTGAGGCAGGTGGATCATTTGAGGTCAGGAGTTTGAGATCAGCCCAGCCAACATGGTGAAATTCCATCTCTACTAAAAATACAAAACTTAGCTGGGCATGGTGGCAGGCACTTGTAATCCCAGCTACTTGGGAGGCTGAGGCTGGAGAATTGCTTGAACCCAAGAGGTAGAGGTTGCGGTGAGCCGAGATCATGCCACTGCACTCCAGCTTCGGCAACAGAGCAAGACTCCATCTCAAGAAAAATACATAAATAAAAATAAAAACAAGTATCTTTGAATATTTTTTTCTTTAACACCAATAGTCAGCCAAATATTTGTTACATAAAGCCATTAAGTTTCATGGCCGGGCGCGGTGGCTCAAGCCTGTAATCCCAGCACTTTGGGAGGCTGAGGCAGGTCGATCACCTGAGGTCAAGAGATCGAGACCAGCCTGGCCAACATGGTGAAACCCTGTCTCTACTAAAAATACAAAAATTAGGCTTGGGCACCTATAGTCCCAGCTACTCAGGGGCTGAGGCAGAGAATTGCTTGAACCCAGGAGGTGGAGGTTGCAGTGAGCCGAGATTGCACCACTGCACTCCAGCCTGGGCAACAAGAGTGAAACTCCATCACCATGATGCTAGACAGACACCACGGTGCGAGACAGGCACATTCAGAGGCTGGAGCTCACTGCAGCTGCAAAACAGAGCAGGTGTCTTGGGGGAGTTGGAGATGGGACAGAAGAGAGCAGCAGAGGCCAGTTCTAGAGGGCCCTGAATGTCAGGCTGAGGAGCTGGGGGTGCCAGTGGATGGTGGGGTAAGAGTAGTTAAAGCTGAGGAGTGGCGGCACAATGGCACATGCCTGGAGTCCCAGCTAGTGGGGAGGCCGAGGCAGGAGGATCCCGTAAGCTTAGCAATTCAAATCCCATCTGGCAATGTACCAGGACTCCATCTCTAATAAAAATAAGCTGGCCGGGCACAGTGGCTCACACCTGTAATCCTAGCCCCTTGAGAGGCCGAGGTGGGTGGATCACTTGAAACCAGGAGTTCGAGACCAGCCTGGCCAACATGGTGAAACCCTGTCTCTACTAAAAATACAAAAATTAGCCAGGCATGGTGGCTCACGCCAGTAGTCCCAGCTACTTGTGAGTCTGAGGCAGAAGAATCACTTGAACCCAGGAAACAGAGGTTGCAGTGAGCCAAGATTGTGCCACTGCGCTCCAGCCTGGGCAACAGAGTAAGACTGCTCAAATAAATAATTGAAAAAATATAACAGCTGAGGAGTGACTTGGTTAGATCTATAGTTTAAAGAAGTCATTTTGGGTCCAGGCACAGTGGCTCATGCCTATAATCCCAGCAATTCGAGAGGCAGACGTGGGTGGATCACCTGAGATCAAGAGTTCGAGACCAGTCTGGCCAGCATAGTGAAACCCTGCCTTTACTAAAAATACAAAAAATTAGCCAGGCATGGTGGCACACACCTGTAATCCCAGCTACTCGGGAGGCTGAGGCAGGAAAATTTCCACAACTTGGGAGGCAGAGGTTGCAGTGGGCTGAGATCATGCCACTGTACTCCAGCCTGGGCAACAGAGTGAGACTCAAAAAAAAAAAAAAAAGTTGTTTTGGGACCCAGTCACTGCTTCTTTTTGATAGCCCCTGATTTTGTTAGGGGAGGCAAGGTGTTCAGCAGAATGAATATACTTCCTGGCTTCCTTTGCAGCTAGGGGTGGCGGTGGGTCACAGTCTGGCCAAGGAGATGATATCGAGAGTTGCTGGGTGGAAACTCAACTCTCTGGAACTTCTTCCTTCCTCCTGCCTCGAGCACAAAATGATGGCAGCAGCTGAAGCCACCATCTTGCAACCATAAGAGAAAAACCTGGAAAACAGAGAGTCATCAACCCTGACTTCAGACCCATCTACACCCACCTCTAGACGCGGGGCTAGGTGAGAGATGGTACACTGTTTCATTTAAGCCCTGGTCATTTAGGTTTTCGGTTATTCACACCCCAACAAAACCCTACATGGTCCAGGAGGGCACTGGGCAAAGTGGAGAAGGGCATGAGTGTGTTTCCTGCTTCCCTGGAGACCACAAACTCTCTCACCCTTCCAGCCCAGCCTCTGCCACTTCCAGCTGTCGGCCCTCCTCCAAACAAATGTGCATGCCAGCACCCAGTGGGTGGGAGGCTCGTAGGCCCAAGTCTAGAGAGAGCTGAGCTCAGCAAACCCCGAAAGCCCCTGTCCTAGCAAGCCAGGCCACAGGTCTATAGTATCTGGGATCAGTGGATAAGGGGACCGGGGATGCTACTGAGACTCTAGGAAGCCCCAGGACTAGCCCAGGTTAGTTAGATCCGAGGGAGGTTAGCCAGGACTATAGCCAGGACTCACCTCACTCAGATTCCTCCTCCCTGGTTCCCCTCCATCCACCTTGGTCTGGAGGCCTCCCCAGAGCTCTCCCAGGCTGTCATCAGCTCTAAACTCTCTGCCTCCACAAAAATGCCCTGGGCAACCTGCAGCTCACAGGCTTGCTGTTTTCAGAGTATAAATTGGATGGCTTCTCGGACTTTTGGCTAAGATCAAGTGCAGAGTATAAATTGGAGACAGATGTGTCCAGAATTGAGGACGGGTGGGAAATGAGAACTGAGGGCTGAAGAGGGGTTATTCTCACAGTCCCTCCCTCTCGGTCACAAGAGTGTGTTGTCCATGCTTTTGAGTGGGTCCCAGGCCCATAGCTGCAAATATTCATATTGGCTATTGTTCACTGAGCATGGGTTATGAGCCAGGCATTCCCATTGTTCTTGACATGCATCATCACACTGAGTCCTCATGAAAGAAGGATTGTTCCCATTTCACAGAAAATGAAACTGAGGCTTGAGGTTAAGTGATTTGTCCATGACCACAAAGACAGTTTTCAGGACTCAAATCCAGATTTGTCAAGGTGGCTCACGACTGTAATCCCAGAACTTTGGGAGACTGAGGTCGGCGGATCTCTTGTGGCCAGGAGTTCAAGACCACTCTGGCCAACACAGCAAAACCCTGTCTCTACTAAAAATACAAAAATTAGCTGGGTATGGTGGCACATGACTGTAGTTCCAGCTACTCGGGTGGCTGAGCCAGGAGAATCGCTTGAATCCAGGAAGTGGAGGTTGCAGTGAGCCCAGATCATGCCACTGCATTCCAGCCTGAGCAACAGAGGGAGACTTTGTCTTTTAAAAAAACCCAGATCTGTCTGACTCTGACACCCAAACTTTAATCACTCTCTTGCTATCAATGTCACCTCCGTTTTGACCAGCCAAGCTAGACCTCCCTGGAGCCTGTGGAGAAGCCAAGTTAGAAAAGAGTTGGAAAAGAATGGTAATGTGGACTGGGCGCAGTGGCTCACGCCTGTAATCCCAGCACTTTGGGAGGCCAAGCTGGGTGAATCACGAGGTCAGGAGTTCAAGACCATCCTGGTCAATATAGTGAAACCCCGTCTCTACTAAAAATACAAAAAATTAGCCGGGCGTGGTAGCGGGTGCCTGTAGTCCTAGTTACTCAGGAGGCTGAGGCAGGAGAATTGCTTGAACCTGGGAGGCAGAGGTTGCAGTGAGCTGAGATCGTGCCACTGTACTCCAGCCTGGGTGACAGAGTGAGACTCTGTCTCAAAAAAAAAAAGAATGGTAAAGGGGGCTGGGCGCAGTGGCTCACGCCTGTAATCCCAACACTTTGGAGGCTGAGACAAGCAGATTGCTTGAGCCCAGGAGTTCAAGACCAGCCTGGGCAACATACTAAGGCCCTGTCTCAATTTTTTTAAAAAATGGTAATGAGCAATTGTCAATTCCAAGCAGCTGGGTACGGTATGACCCTGTGTACTTTTTCTATATTTTAAAATGTTCTCAAAATAAAAATTGTTTAAAAAAGAAGAAGAGGATGAAGAAGATGAGGAGGAAAGGGAAGAGGAGGGAAGAGGGAGGAAGGAAGAAGAAAAGGAGTGGGGGGCAAGAGAAAGAGGAAGGAGAATAAATGGAGAAAGAAGGTGGGTGCGGTGGCTCATGCCTGTAATCCCGGCACTTTGGGAGGCCAAGGTAGGTAGATCACCTGAGGTCAGGAGACCAGCCTGGCTAACATGATAAAACCTCTTCTCTACTAAAAATACAAAAAGTATCAAGGTATGGTGGTGCGTACCTATAATCCCAGCTACTCAGGGGGCTGAGGCAGGAGAATTGTTTGAACCCGGGAGGTGGAGGTTGCAGTGAGCCAAGATGGCCCCACTGCACTCCAGCCTGGGCAACAAGAGTGAAACTCCATCACAAAAAATTAAATATAAAATAAGCCAGGTGTGGTGGTGCATGGCTGCAATCCCAGCTACTTGAGAAGCTGAGGCAAGAGAATTGCTTGAACCCGGGAGGTAGAAGTTGCAGTGAGCCGCGATTGTGCCGCGGCACTCCAGCCTGGGCGACAGGATGAGACTCTATCTCAACAACAAAAAAAATTAAATTAAACTAAATTAAAGAAAGAAAGAAAGAACAAGACTGGGCTGGGTGTGGTGGCTCTTCCCTGTAATCTCAGCACTTTGGAAGGCCGAGGTGGGTGGATCACCTGAGGTCAGGAGTTCGAGACCAGCCTGGCTAAGATGGTGAAACCCCGTCTCTACTAAAAAAATACAAAGATCATCTGGGCATCGTGGCACATGCCTGTTTTCCCAGCTACTTGAGAGTCTGCGGCAGGAGAATAGCTTGAACCCAGGAGGTGGAGGTTGCAATGAACCAAGATTGTGCTACTGCACTCCAGCCTGGGCGACAGAGCAAGACTCCGTCTTGGGGAAAGAAAAAAAAAGAACAAGACTGGGTCCAGAGTTAGGGCCAGGCCCAGGCTGGAGTAGGGCCTGAGCAGGGGCTGGGCTGGCTTTAGCAGCAGCCCTTCTGCACAAGAGCCCCAGTGTTCCCTGGGCCCGGCTGCCATCCAAGAGCAACATCATTGGCACCAGGCAATGTCTGCCCTCTCCACCCCCCAACGACTCTGCCCCCAGGCAGGTGGGGGGTGGGACCTGGCCTCAGGAGACCCTCTTGGCCCAGCCTGGCATTCTAGAGGCACAAAATCTGCAACCCCCTACCTAGGGCCTGGTGCTTCATGGGTGTCCCCTCAAGGCTTCTGGCTAAAAGAGCAAGGAGTGCAGTGCCCAGTCCCAACCCCTGTACCTCCCTCCCTGACACACTCACCTTCGGGTGAATCTCCACCTTCCTAGGCCACAGTTAAGGATGGAGACAGAAACCATCTGATGCAGTAGCATCAATGATCCCAGTCAATGGAGAGTTAGCCCGAGCTCTCCATCTTTGCCCCAGAACATAAGGGGTTCGAGTTCTGCAATTCACTTGCTAGATAACCTCAAAGAAGTAATCCCATCTCCCTGAGCTTGTCTCTTCACCTGCAAATCAGAGCTAAGGATTCCTATGCCATCTGGCTTGGTGGAAGAATGAAAGGATATAATCCATGTACAACACCCAGCATGGTACCTGGCATATAACAAGAGCTCAAGAGTCAGAAGCTCAGGAACAGGAGCATGTTCCTTTCCCTCAACATTCCTAGGAAGAAAGAAGCTGGAACATGAGCATTTTCTGGGTGGAGAAACTGAGGCAGAGGCAAGCTAACAGCAGGATCTTAGGATGACAGGCTCTTGCCTCTGCTAAGCAAGAGCGTGTGTGTGTGTGTGTGTGTGTGTGTGTGTGTGTGTGTGTGTGT
>NW_016107793.1:1021486-1032051 GCF_001604975.1 Cebus imitator
ATCTTTGGCTCACTGTAACCTCCACCTCCCGGGTTCAAGTGATTCTCCTGCCTCAGCCTCCGGAGTAACTGGAACTAGAGGCATGTGCTACCATGCCCGGCTAAGTTTTTTGTATTTTGTAGTAGAGACAGGGTTTCACTATATGGGTCAGGCTCGTCTTGAACTCCTGACCTCATGATCCACCCGCCTTGGCCTCCCAAAGTGCTAGGATTACAGGCCTGAGCCACCACACCCTGCCAAGTTTTTGTATTTTTAGTAGAGACAGAGTTTCTCCATGTTGGTCAGGCTGGTCTCAAACTCCCGACCTCACGTGATCTGCCGGCCTTGGCCTCCCAAAGTGTTGGGATTACAAGCTTGAGCCACCGCGCGGGGCCAATATACATATGTTTTCAATAGAGATGAGAGCTCGCTATGTGGCCCAGGCCAGCCTCGAACTCCTGACTTCAAGCAATCCTCCCACCTCAGCCTTCCACAATGCTGGGATTATAGGCATGAGCCACCATATCTGGTCCCAATTACTTTCTGATTTATTTTTGGGAGGAGACCATTCTTTTGCTTAAAAAAAATTTTTTAGGTCGCCTTAATGGGCCTTATAGTTATGCAAAGTTATGCCACTATCTCTTTGGGAGTGAGGGCGGAAAAAACTAGACTTCTCTGCATGACAATGTGAAAGGAAGTAGCTTCTTAAGGCAGGGTCTCCACTAGCTAGAGCCTCAGATAGGGTCTTGCCCTGTAACCTGTCGCCCAGGCTGAAGTGCAGTGGTGTGATCGTGGCTCACTGCTGCCTCAACCTCTGGGGCTCAAGCAATCCTCCAGCCTCAGCCTCCCGAGTAGCCGGGACCACAGGTGCCCCCCTCCCATTTCCTTCCTTCTCAAGATGCCTTAAGAGAAGCATAGGGTTTGAGATTCAGGTGAGAAATGGGCAGAGATCAGAGGCTGCCTGACTCCAAGTTTAGCCCCAGTCTAGATGCTCAGGAGAGAAGTGCTTACTTACCTGTAGTAAGTCATCCGGGTGGGCATGGAGCTATCTGGGAGCACCTACTGTATGCCAGACACTGGAACTAAACTGGTGAGGTCTGCAGGCACAGTTCCTCTATTGAAAAATAGAGCTGGTCTCGAACTCCTGAATTCAAGCGATCCTCCTACCTGAGCCTCCTAGTAGCTAGCACTACAGGCACCCGTCATTGTGCCCAACCATTCCACAGCTATTTACATAATTCACTGTTCAGTTACAATTCTCGCAAGTGTGATGATGAAATAACAGGTCCTAAATAATTACAGCTAATATTACAAAGCAAGCGGAGCATGCCAGGCTTACACATACTGCTGACATGTCACTTTTTGCAACAACTTCTTGAAGCTGATCCTATCTATCATTTGCCTGTTTTACTGAAAAGACAGTGAAGACCAAGGCCTTGTGTGATGGTGCTAAGATTTGAGCCTATGATGTCCAGCCCTGCAGTCTGTGCTGTGAACCACTTCACTGTTTTCTTTCTCCATCCTCACAGTGGAGAAGTCATCTAAGGGGAGCCTGCAAGTTCAGAGGGCTTCCTGGAGGAAGTGAGCTGAGAATAATATGAAATTAACCATACCAAGGGGCATTCCAGGAAAAGGGAATGGTACGTGAAACTGCACAGGGGTAGTAAATTAGGAGCCAGGAGACTTGGGTCACAGCAATAATCTATGTATAAAGAGCTATTGGAAGCTATAGGAAAATTTAAGGGAGTGGTTGACACAGTCAGATATGTGTTGTAAGTATCACACCGAAGGCTGCGCAGAAGACAGGGGAGCCAGGCATTCCCTGAGGGATGAAGAGCAAGGAGTAGAGCTGGGTAGTGGACCAGAATTTGGAAGCCTGGCCTGGGGCCTGGGTAGGGCAAAAGAGGCGGGGCCTGAATGGAGCGTTTGTAGGGGGTGTGTAGGCTGGGGCGGGGTCCCGGGAGTGGGCTGACAGGGTCGGGGGCGGGGCTCCAGGTGGGCGGGGCTGTGGGCCACCCCTGGGGTGCCTCTCTCCGGCTCGAGGTGGTCCAGGCGGGACTGGCCCGATGGGGGCGTGGCAGGAGGTGGGCGGGTCCGAGGGGCGGGTCCGAGGGGCGGGGCAGGGGCGGAGCAGGAGGTGGGCCGCCCGCGGCCACACCGCCGTCGCGAGTACATTCCTGGCTCCTGGTGGAGGGGCGCTCAGGCTGTCTGCGGACCCTGCCGGGTGCAGGGGTCGCGGCGGGCTGAAGCTAGGAGTGAGGCGGCGGAGGAGCCAGGTGAGCTGGACCCTTTGCCGGGCGCGGAGTCACGCTGCCTCGAGGTGAGCCGGAACCCTTGGGAGCCCGGGCTGCTCTCCCAGCCGCCAGGGGGCGAGCGGCGGCAGGGCTGCGGGGACAGCCCCTCCCGGCGCTGGGGACCTGGGCGTCCGCCGGGCGACAGGAGGTGGAGGGGGCGGTAAATCAGTAACCCACAGCGCACACAGGGCCTTTTGTCCCGTTCCGTCCAAAGAGCACCCCGGCCGCGGAGCTGGTTACTCATTGCCCACCGAGGCGGGGGCGGGCAGGCCCTGTGCAGCTACCCTCGGGACCCGCTGATTTGCACCTCCCCCAAGGCTGACCCGGCAGGGGTAGGGGAAGACGAGCGCGCTTGTCCCTTGGCCGCTAGGCTGTCTTCCAGCCCGCGGCAGAGATGAGGGAGCCGAGGCCCCGAAAGGTTCAGTCACTTACTGCCCGGGGGCCTCCAGCGCATGTGCAGGAGGCTGGATAAGAACCCAGAACTGTCTGATGCCTAAGGTTGGCCCTCCGTTCCCACGTGCCGGGTGTTTGGTCAGCGGTCAGCAGCCACGGGTGACTCGACTAAGGACTCTGACGTCAGGGCAGCCTGGGTGGGAATAAAAGCCCCGGGCCTCCCCACCCACTCCCAGCCCAAACTGTGTACCCAAAGAGCTGCCCTCGCTGCCAAGCCGAGCTTTGTAGGGAGTTTTACCAAGGAAGAGCTGATTGGATGGATTTGGGAGTTGAGGTGGGCTCAGAGACAGAAGTATCCTGAGGCAGGTAGAGAAGAGGAATGAGGGGCACAGAGGGATGGGGAAGAGAGCACATGTGCCGTTTTGAAAGCCAGTCGTTTCAGGGCTCCTGAAGGGGCAGACCATGTGACTAAAGAGATAGGCAGTGGTAGAGAGGGAAGCCTAGGATGTTGAGCTGGATCCTGCTGGGCACAGGTAGCCATTAAGGGCTTGCAATCTGGGGGCACGACATGGCAGACTTGAAGTTTTTTAAAACCCTGCTGGAAGATGAAGGTTGAAGAGCCCTGGGGGAGGATGTTTCCAAAGGCCCATGCAAGAGATGACCATGACCTGCCCTGAGTAGGGGCAGGGGAAGCCAGATGGACTGGATGTGGGGTGGCAGTGACCAAGGAGAAGGAGGTGTAATGGGCTTCCCACACAGGGTAAATCCAGAGATGCCAGTGCCACCTGGAGGCCCCTAGGACTACAGTGGTCACCATATTCCTTTGTCTCAGCTGAGACTCAGTTCTGAGCATTCCATTTTGGGGAACAGAAGTGTCCTTCGTAGCATCTGGAAAAGGATAGCCGGCTGGGGTATGTGTACATCACAGCCTGACAGGAACAGCACCCGAACCAGAGGCGACTGGCTGAAGGCAGAGCCAGAGCAATAGGTGAACATTTCTAGGGCCAGGCATAGGAAGGAGAACATTCCAACACTCTGTGTGCCAAGTTCCAACACACATTATCTTATCTCTTTTATCCTCAAAGCATTCCTATGAGGATAGTAGCCCAAAGAGGGACAGAGGCAAGGAGTTACAAGTTGGTAAGAGTCAGGATTTGAACTTGACTCTGGTGGATGGATAATTAGGGTCTATATTCTTTACAAAACCATGCATGCTTCAGATAGAGTTGGGGCATAACAAGCAGGGGTATCCAGGGATGTGGTCCTGCTTGCCATGGAAGGGACTGCCTTGTGAGCACCCAGCCCTGGAAATGTCAGTAATGCTGTAAGGAGCAGGGATCAGATCAGATAACATCCAGATGCTGAAGTTTGGCGTTGTATTATTTTTCACTTTCTTTTTTGGCTCTTTGGCCATCAATTCATTTATTCAGCAAGAAACAAAGTATGTGTGCCAAGAGCATGCAGAAGATAAGTCTCCGTTCTCTACTTCCCTCTGAGAAAAGAATCCCAAAACTGCTTTCTGTGAACGTGTGCCAGGGTCCCAGCAGGACTCAAGGAGAGCAGGAAGCCCAGCCCAGCCCCCTTGCGCAACCTACTGTGGGTAGGCCTTGGGCTCTGGCCACAGCAGAGCTGGTTCCAGTCTGCACTGCCACAGCCTGGCTGGGGACTTGGACACATCTGCTGACCACTTCCTGTCTTGGTTTCCTCATCTGCAAAATAAAGGAAAAGCACCTGCAAAGGTGCATGTGTAGCAGCAGCTCTTTTCCCTCCCTCCCCGTTTTAGGAAGGCAGTTGTTGGGAAGTCCAGCCTGGGTCCCTGAGAGCCGTGGGAAGGAGATGCGGCTGCTGTTGGCCCTGTTGGGGTTCCTGCTGAGTGTGCCTGTGCCTCCAGCCTTGTCCCTGGAGACCTCTGAGGAAGTGGAGCTGGGTATGGCTTCTGAGGTGGGAGAGGATGGCAGGGGTGGGAAGAGTGGGCACCAAGAGGGGGCTGCTGGGCTGAGTAAAGCTGGAAAGGATCCTTACCCAGGCCCTGAGAAGGTGGCAGCAGGGCAGGGCCCAATCGCTGAGACTCAGTCAGTGCCTGGCTTCCAGCAAGCATCCATCTATCTCTGTGTCTGCGAGAGAGGACTGGCCTTACAGGGTGCAGGGCTCTGAGCTGGGCTGCAGAGCAGGTGGTGAGCTCCTTGCCTCTGTGTGTGTGTGTGTGTGTGTGTGTGTGTGTGTGTGTGTGTATTCTGTGCACTGGATATGTGACCTAGAAGGTCCAGGCAGCATGTGTGGTATATGCATTATGAGTGTGATATGCCCAGAGGTGTAGCATGAGCCCTGTATGTGGCACCAATGACATGTGCCGTGTGTGTGTGTGTGTGTGTGTGTGTGTGTGTGTGTGTGTCTTGGGCAGTGGCATGTGCACTAAATGCTGTGTGTGTGACATGCCCCAAGAGTGTGGCATTTGCCCTGGGTGTGGCATCTGTAGCATGTGGTCATGTGAGTTTCAAGGATGCTGGCCCCTCCAGCATGCATTGCGAGGTGCTTGTGCCCTGCATGTGCAGCATGTTCTCTGGATGCAGGAGCCTACCTCAGATGGGGCTGCAGGGTCTGCTGACCTCTGCCCTCTGCCCACAGAGCCCTGCCTGGCTCCCAACCTGGAGCAGCAAGAGCAGGAGCTGACAGTAGCCCTTGGGCAGCCTGTGCAGCTGTGCTGTGGGCAAGCTGAGCATGGTGGCCACTGGTATAAGGAGGGCAGTCGCCTGGCACCTGCTGGCCGTGTACGGGGCTGGAGAGGCCGCCTAGAGATTGCCAGCTTCCTACCTGAGGATGCTGGCCGCTACCTCTGCCTGTCACGAGGCTCCATGATCGTCCTGCAGAATCTCACCTTGGTTATAGATGGTAAGAGACTCTAGCAGTGAGTTAAGGGATGCCTAGGCAGAGAGATGTACCCTTCTTGAACCTCAGATACCTCCCTCTGTCCCTGATATAGACTCCTTGACCTCCAGCAATGATGATGAGGACCCCAAATCCCTTAGGAACTCCTCAAATGGGCACATTTACCCCCAGCAAGGTCAGTATAAGTCTTCAAGGACTTGCATTCCCACTGCTCATCTGGTCACTGAGAAGAGGCCTGTGTAGGAACACAGTCATTCTAAGGGCCTTCCCTCCGACCCCAGCACCCTATTGGACACACCCCCAGCGCATGGAAAAGAAACTGCATGCAGTACCTGCCGGGAACACCGTCAAGTTCCGCTGTCCAGCTGCAGGCAACCCCATGCCCACCATCCACTGGCTTAAGGATGGACAGGCCTTTCATGGGGAGAATCGCATTGGAGGCATTCGGGTGAGTCTCTGGGTTCCAAGACCTTCTGCTCCCCCATTTTCATTCCTTCATCAGTCCCCTCATACCTACAAGCATACCTATAAATAAGGGGAATGAGGAAAGCAATTGTGGGACCCCAGAAGGAGCCCTAAACTGGACTTGGCCAGCTCTGTTTGAAGTTCCTCTTCTGCCACTCTTGACACATGACTTAACCTCTCAGCCTCAGCAAGTCCATTTGTAAAGTAAGAAGAATCACTGACTGGTATGGTATCAATAAGCCTTAGCATCTCACCATCTTGATGAGACCCTACAGGGTCAGCTCCATGCTATCATGAGGCAACTGAGTCTCAGAGAAGGCAAGGGCTGGCTTAGAGTGGCACAGCTAGGGAGAGGGAGCTAAAACTCAAAAGACCCATGGCTCGGGCACTTTGGGGAGCCTTCTCCTTTGTCCCATAGTTCTTGGCCTGGGCCTGATGTTCTCAGGGCCTAGAGAGCTTGAGAAGAGCCCTGTGGGCAGGATGAGGATCTAGGCTCCTGGTCCCCTGGTCCCCCTTGGTGGATGTGGTCTGGTGGTCCCACGGGCACACTACCTCTGCCTGCAGCTGCGCCACCAGCACTGGAGCCTTGTGATGGAGAGTGTGGTGCCCTCAGACCGTGGCACGTACACCTGCCTGGTGGAGAACTCTGTGGGCAGCATCCGCTACAGCTACCTGCTAGATGTGCTGGGTGAGCACGGGGCAGGGATTTGGGAGGCCTGACCTGTCTTGGGCTCAGTTGTGCCCTCTGGTGGGGCCTAGCCTGGCAGGCAGGATGGGACTCAGATGAGTCAAGCAGCTCAGTGACCAGGTGGGTCAGGGGAAAGCACAGGGGTTAGTGTGGCACTGGAGAAGCAGGGGTCTGCCAAGAGGAAAAGCAAGAAGGACATCAAGGCAGAGGGCACAGCCTGAGCTGAGGGCCTAAGTATAAGGAACGCCCTGCACTTGCAGGCTAGCATATACCTAGGGCGTGGCATTTATGTGGAAAGCCAGGTGGTAGAGGGTTTTGAATGCTAGGCTGAGATGTCATCCTTGACCCGAAGCAATGGGGAGCCAGGGAAGGTTTAAGCAGGACAAGAAGCTGCAGAAAGTTCCCTCCCTTGAACTTGAGGAAGGCTGGAGGGAGGCAAACAGGGTGCTTCTATGGGTGCCGGTAATCAGGGCTGACCACCTCGCCTGGTCCCCAGAGCGGTCCCCGCACCGGCCCATCCTGCAGGCTGGGCTCCCGGCCAACACCACAGCTGTGGTCGGCAGTGACGTGGAGCTGCTGTGCAAGGTGTACAGCGATGCTCAGCCCCACATCCAGTGGCTGAAGCACATTGTCATCAACGGCAGCAGCTTCGGGGCCGACGGCTTCCCCTATGTGCAAGTCCTAAAGGTACAGTCCCTGCTACAGCCTGGGCCCCACTCTTCTCCCACCCGGGGTTGGGGGGTCCCCAGCTTCCTTCTTGGCCACAGTGTGGCCCCAGGCCCTGCTGTGACCCCAGAATATGTCTCCCTCCCCAGACTGCAGACATCAATAGCTCAGAGGTGGAGGTTCTGTACCTGCGGAACGTGTCAGCCGAGGACGCAGGCGAGTACACCTGCCTCGCAGGCAATTCCATCGGCCTCTCCTACCAGTCGGCCTGGCTCACGGTGCTGCCAGGTGAGCACCTGAGGGGCCAGGAGATGCTGCAAGATGCCCCTCTGGTCCAGCAGTGGGGGCCGTGGCCTTGTCGGGTGGTCAGTCTCTGTAGGTCTGTGGGGTCTGGCTTGTGAGGCAGTGTGTGGATTTGTGTTTTTGAGCTATATGACACCCTCTCTGTGCCTCTCCACATGAAGTTGTCCATGTGACCCTCTGCTGAGGTATGGGAACCTGGGACTGGGCATAACTACAGCTTCCTCTGCTTGTGTCCCCATGCATGTTGGGTGCTGGAAGGGCCTGAGTGGGGTGCATGGGGTGGCCAGTCTCACTACTGACCAGTTTGTCTGTCTGTGTGTATTCATGTGCGAGGGCAGAGGAGGACCTCACGTGGACTGCAGCAGCGCCTGAGGCCAGGTATACGGACATCATTCTGTACGTGTCGGGCTCCCTGGCCTTGGCTGTACTCCTGCTGCTAGCTGGGCTGTATCGAGGGCAGGCACTCCACGGCCGGCACCCCCACCAGCCTGCCACTGTGCAGAAGTTGTCCCGCTTCCCTCTGGCCCGACAGGTACTGGGCGCATCCCCCACCTTGTGTGTTGCAGCCTGACTCCAGCAGGCAGAACCAAGTCTCCCACTTTGCAGTTCTCCCTGGAGTCAGGCTCCTCCGGCAAGTCGAGCTTATCCCTGGTGCGAGGTGTACGTCTCTCCTCCAGCGGCCCTGCCTTGCTCGCCGGCCCCGTGAGTCTAGACCTACCTCTCGACCCACTATGGGAGTTCCCCCGGGACAGGTGCGCTGAGCTGTGTGGGGTTGGGGACATGGGCGTCGGGTTGCAACCCACTCTTAGCAGGAGTGATTCGGAGGTCTGAGGCATGCACTTTCTCCATCTCCAGGCTGGTGCTTGGGAAACCCCTGGGCGAGGGCTGCTTTGGGCAGGTAATACGTGCCGAAGCCTTTGGTATGGACCCCGCCCAGCCTGACCAAGCCAGCACTGTGGCCGTCAAGATGCTCAAAGGTGAGTGTGGCTGGGTGCAGTGACTCACACCTGTAATGTCAGCACTTTGGGAGGCCAAGGTAGGAGGATTGCTTGAATCAAGGAGTTTGAGGCAGCCTGGGCAATATGGTGAGACTCCATCTCTACAAAAAAAGTAAGAAAATTAGCTGAGTGTAGTGGTGTGTGCCTTTAGTCCCAGCTGCTAGGAAGGCTGAGGCAGGAGGATCCCTTGAACCCAGGAGTCGGAGGTTGCAATGAACCATGATCAGGTTACTGTATTCCACCCTGGGCAACAGAGTGAGACCCTATCTAAAAATAAATAAAAATAGGCCAGATGCAATGGCTCATGCCTTTGTAATTCCAGCACTTTTGGAGGCTGAGGTGGGCAGATCACGAAGTCAGGAGTTTGAGACCAGCACATCTCTACTAGAAATAGAAAAATTAGGCCAGGTACAGTGGCTCACACCTATAATCCCAGCACTTTGGGAGGCTGAGGCAGATGGATCATGAGGTCAAGAGAACAAGACCATCCTGGCCAACATGATGAAATCTTGTGTCTACTAAAAATACAAAATTAGCTGGGCAGGATGGCACACACCTGTAGTCCCAACTACTCGGGAGGCTGAGGCAGTAGAATCATTTGAGCTCGGGAGGCAGAGGTTGTAGAGACCCAAGATCACGCCACTGCACTCCAACCTGGTGACAGAGCGAGACTGTGTCTCAAAAAAAAAACAAAAAAATTAGCCAGGCGTGGTGGTGGGCACCCGTAAGCCCAACTACTCAGGAGGCTGAGGCAGGAGAATCACTTAAACCCAGGAGGCAGAGGTTGCAGTGAGCTGAGACCACGCTATTGCACTCCAGCCTGGGCGACAGAGGGAAACTCCGTCTCAAAAAAAAAAAAAAAAAAAAGAAAGAGAGAAAAGAAAAGAAAAATAAAAGGTGAATGTGGCAGCTTGGAGGAGGTGCTATGGCACTGGGGCTCACAGTGCTACCAGGTGAACCTTGGAGCTGGGAGAGGCTGCAGGATCCCACCCTTAAGCCTGCAATTCAACTCCGCTTCTGACCCTGGCAAGTGACTTCTGAGCCTCAGTTTCCCCTCGTGTCATGTAGAGTAAATAACAGTCCCTATCTCCCAGCTCAAGGATTGGGGAAAATGCCTGGCTTACAGTCAGGGCCCAATAAATCACCATTGGGGTGACGATGATGATAAGAATTTGGTGTGACAGGCTTGATATCCCCTGTCAGCATTGGTCTGTGTCAGCCTTGACTTCACATCTCCTTGTCAGCCTCACAGGCCCTCTACCTCCTTCTCCATGGTTCCCCTCAGACACACGCTCAGCCTCCCTTAGACCCTCCCTGGGTGTATCCCCTGTGTCCACTGCCGTAGGAGGACAGCCCTTCTGCTTGCACCCTGTCCAGCCCCAGGGTACTCTTGCAGGGCAGTCTTGGACCCTGCCCATCAGGGCCTCTTGTTCCAGTTCCCCAGCCCCCTCTGCAAGAATGTCCTCAACTCCTCTTCTGCTCCTCCCCTCCTCTCTACACAGCTGGGGCCACCTGGTGCTCCCTGGGAGGCAGGGATTGAGAAATGTGCATGGTGAGATTGGCGTGTGTGGGTAGGGGGTGTTATGTCATTGGCCCAGGGCCACAGGTCAGCCCCAAGGGTCCAGCCAGAGAAGCCAGAGCAGCCTTCTTCCCAAACTCCCCTGGCTACACCCTGCCTGCCAGCAGCTCCCTGAATTCCAGGCCAGTTGGATGCCAGGCCCTGGTCAAACAGACCCCAGGGCGCCACCCTGCTTTCCACACGCAGGAGCTTTGACCCCATGCAGAGACTACTGCCAGCCCTCCAGAGGCAGCTTCCTTCCTGTCTGAGCTCTTCTCCTCTCTCCTGTTTCCTGGACCTGCCCACTGGAAGGCTTGACCTTTTTTTTTTTTTTT
>NW_016107793.1:1034434-1039767 GCF_001604975.1 Cebus imitator
TTCCCCTCCTTCTCCTCTTCCTCCTCCTTCCCCTCCTCCTCCCTTCCTCCCCCTCTTCTTTCTCCTTCTCCCCCTCCTCCTCTTCCTCCTCCCTTCCTCCCCCTCCTCCTCCTTCCTCCCCCTCCTCATCTTCCTCCTCCTCCTCCTAGTGAAGCGTCTTGGCCTGGCTTCCACTGATGACCCTGCCTATCCCTCATCAAACTCCCCACTCAGACAACTCCCCAGTCCTCCTCTTCCCCCACAAGGCCTGAGGCTCCCTGTGGCCCTCCACCCCACCTCTCCTAGGTACGGGCTGATGCGTGAGTGCTGGCACGCCGCACCCTCCCAGAGGCCCACCTTCAAGCAGCTGGTGGAGGCACTGGACAAGGTCCTGCTGGCCGTCTCTGAGGAGGTACATTCCCCTCCCACCCACCACCTCCCTCTGCCTGCTCCCCTCCAGGCCTCAAGGCCCAGCCTGACTGTGTGGACATGTGCCCTGCCCATCCTGGGTGCTGCAGCGGCTGACCAGCTATGTTCCCCACAGTACCTTGACCTCCGCCTGACCTTTGGACCCTACTCCCCCTCGGGTGGGGATGCCAGCAGCACCTGCTCCTCCAGTGATTCTGTCTTCAGCCACGACCCCCTGCCATTGGGATCCAGCTCCTTCCCCTTCCCTGGAGTGCAGACATGAGCTCAAGGCTGTGCGGGCACATAGGCTGGTGGCCTTGGGCCTTGGGGCTCAGCCACAGCCTGGTGCAGTGCTTGATCTTGGCAGCACGGGGCTCCTGACCCCAGGGTGCTGTCCCAGGTCTCTGGTTCTGCTTAGGGTAGATCCTTCCTTGGTCCTGGGGTTCATAAAGGCTTCCTGCTCTGGCCTTGGATTTCCAACCTACAGCTCAACTCACGTCTCAAGGCCTTGCCCTTGCCCTTGGAGCAGCAATGCCTGTGTCCTGATGGCCCGAATGTCAGAGCTCTGCTTGGCCTCTTGGACCTTGGTGCTCGGTCCCCATCTTGGGTTTGGCTGAGCCTGGCTGGAAGCTGCTATACTAAACCTCCTGCCTCCCAACGCCAGCAGGAGGTTCTGGGCCTCTGACCCCCTTTCCCCACACCTCCCCTTGCTGCTGCTTGCCCCAGCATCTTGACGGAACATTGGCCCCTGAACCCAGAGAAGCTGGAAGCCTGCCAAAAACAGGAGCAAATGGCCTTTTATAAATTATTTTTTTTAAATAAGCTCTGTGTGCCTGGGTCTTCCCTGAGCAACATGGAGGGGAGGGAGGAGGGATCCCCCCAGCAGAAAGTTCTGCCTGTGGGATGAGGACTGAGGGCCCTGGGCCAGGCTGTCGGCCCTGCCACCTCCAGCTGCCCTAGGAGCCAGCGTGGGCCTGCCTGGGTCCGTCTGTCCCACCAGCACCATCTTGTGTCTGCGACGCAAGAGCGAATGAGTGTTAATGGGCTGAGTCTGCATTGCACCATCCACAGTGCGACTCCTGTACCCTCTGCACATGCGTGTGCATGCACGTGTGCCCTGCAGCTGTCCCCAAGGGAGCTGGCAGCCCCCTCCCCCATCTGCTCAGCATTAACCAAGCTGACCGTTAACACAGCATGAAAACCTGAAACCCAGCCTCAGGCCATGGCCTGCTCCCACGCTCTGCAGGCTCAGGCTGGGGGCTCGTGGGGGCCGTGCCCGCCCCGCTCTGGCCAGTCTCCCAGGCAGCAGCTGGTTGCCGCCCGCCTGGGCTGCAGCTGTCCCTGCCTGCCTGGTCCTCCACTGGGGAGCCGTCACAGCCCTGTTCTCAGAGCTCCTCGGAGGGAGCAGCTTCTCAGGGCTCTGAGCCTGGAACCTTCCCTGGCCCTATCCTGGCATGTACTGCTACTCCCCAGGCCCTGAGCCTTGAGAGGGCCATGGGGGAACCCAGGCATGGTGTCTGACCCAGTGCTTGGTACCCTCCTGACCTTTTCCTACAGGCCTCAGGCTGGGACAGGACTACCCAACCAGGGCAGCCTTTATGGAGGCCACCTGGATTGCCCCCATGGGCTCACAGGGAGTGGTGGCTGAAAATAGATATGTGGTCAGCAGGGTCACATATAGGAATTTGAGGCTGGGTCCTCAACCTAGGGCCTCCTTGGAAGACTGAGCAGCAGCTCATGATTGTGTATCCCCACTCTGGGCTCCTCATACCTCTCACCGCAGGCTGACAGTGTCCCAAACAGAACTACTCATCTTAACCCCAAAACTGCACCTCCTACAGGGCAGGAATCAGGGAGTCACCTGACCATTGCCTTTTCCTCAAGAACCCTGTTCCAGGCTGGGCGTGGTAGCTCAAGCCTGTCCTCCCAGCACTTTTGGAGGCTGAGGCGAACAGATCACCTGAGGTCAGGAGTTCCAGACCAGCCTGGCCAACATGGTGAAACCCCGTCTCTACTAGAAATATAAAAATTAGCAGGGCATGGTGGTGTGTGCCTGTAGTCCCAGCTACTCAGGAGGCTAAGGCAGGAGATTCATTTGAACCCGGGAGCCAGAGGTTGCAGTGAGCCGAGATTGTGTCACTGCACCCTAGTCTGGGTGACAGAGCAAGGCTCAGTTTCAAAAAAAAAGAATCCTATTCCCTAATGCACTTCCAGGGTCCAGCTGTGACTCCTGAGGCCAGCACTGCCACCTCTCTGATGATCACCGTCTTTGCCCATGAGTAGGGTGCGCCTGTCCTGCCTGCATCCTGGAGCGTAGTGTTTAGGATGAAGCACAGCGCAGATGCACATAGGCTTGGGGGAGGGTGTGATGCGGATGGCCACGGATTGGGCTGCGGTGCTTCCCTGGGAGCTGGTGCCGGGGTCTTTGCGTCCCTGAGTGCCCGCTCCCAGCCCTAGATCTCCAGCCTCCCTTTTGCTCCCTCCCCTGCCAGTGGCTCCAGAGGCAGCTTCCAAAGGCAGCCTGGGCTTATGCTCCCTCCTGCACTCAAAGACCCCCACTAACTCCCAAAAGCCCCCAGACTCCCTCCCTTTCTTCCTCCCTTCCTTCCTTCCTCCCTCCCTTCCTTTCCTCCTTCCCTCCCTCCCCTCTCTCTTCCTTTCTCTCTTTGTCTCTCTTTTGTCTCTCTCTCTTTTTTTCTACTCCAAATGAAGGAACATGAATCTTTCTTTCTTTCTTCTCTTTCTTTCTCTCTCTCCCTGTCCTTCCTTCCTTTCTTTCTTTCTCTCTTTCCCTTTCCTTCCTTCCTTCTCTTTTCTTTCTCTCTCTCTCTCTCTCTCTCTCAATCTCTTTTTCTCTTTCTTTCTTTCGATTACCCAGACTGGAGTGCAATGACGCCGTGATCACGGCTCACTGCTGCCTCAAACTCCTGGACTCAAGCAATCCTCCCACCTCAGCCTGCCAAGTGACTAGGACTACAGGTGTATGCCACCACACATGGATAATTGTTTTTTATTTTTTGTAGAGATAGGGTTTTGCTATGTTGTCTCAAACTCCTGGCCTCCAGCAATCCTCCTTGGCCTCCAAAGTTCCCAAGCCCCAAACATTCTGACTGAGCCCCACTCTTCAATGTAGAGTCTCCCATTAGGAGACTATCTATATAGGGTCTATACATATAGGGTCACTGTTCATTGACTGTGTCTACCTGTCCAGCCAATCACAGGAGAAGCAGATCCCTTGGACCTGACCTTGGGAAGGGGAGGATTGGGAGATTAGAATCATGTGTGAGGACACTATTCTAAGGGGATGTGGAACAACAGCCCCATTTTCCATGTTCCCACCGGGCCCCTGCTGCAGTGCCAGGCTCAACCAGCACACTCTCCCCTGCCACAGCCTTGCTGGATAAAGAGTATGCTTTCCTTTTAATTGTGGAAAAACTGAGGTCCAGGGTCACAAGAATGGGGCTCCAGGAAGGAGCTAGGCTGAACCCCAGGTTTCCAGAAGGTCATGTGCACATTGGAGACCAGACCCGAGTCACTCAGAGTGACAGGGCCAGCTGCTACCTGGTTGGTCCTGAGGGCCTGGAGGGGCTCAGCTGCCCACCCTGAACCCCCTCCCTGCCAGCGTCCTTGGCAGGCACATGCTTACTGGGGGACATTGTACATTCCTGATGTCCCATGTCAGAATGTCACAGATACTGCTAATTCCCCAATGCAAGCTGTAATGCTGCAGCTCACCTCTTGCATGGCAGCAGCTGGGGCCTGGCCTCCCTGGTCTGCTTGAATTCTAGCCAGTGACAGGGGCCCATAGAAAAAGCACTGAGGCCAGGCACAGTGGCTCACCCCTGCAATCCCAGCATTTTGGGAGGCTGAGGCAGGAGGATCATCTGAGGTCACAAGTTCGAGACAGGCTGGCCAAACATGGTGAAACCCTGACTCTACTGAATATACAAAAATTAGCCAGGCATGATGGTGGGCGCCTGTAGTCCTAGCTACTCGGGTGGCTGAGGCAGGAGAATCACTTGAACCCGGCAGGCAGAGGTTGCAGTAGGCCGAGATCGTGCCATTACACTCCAGCCTGGGCAACAGAGTGAGACTCTGTCTCAAAAAAAAAAAAAAAAAAAAAAAAGGCACTGAGCCCACCTCCAGACTCTGCCTCTTACTGGCTGTGAGCATAAGGCAGGGCTCTGGTGGCAGCAAGATGGTGAATCTGACTTGGGAAGCCCTAGCCAAGGGATGGGAGGCTGCTGGCTGGGGAATGAGCACCTGGGAGGGATGGGGAGGCACACGGCATGGGAGGGGAGGTGCTGTAAGGATGAGTATCCTCCATTTGAAATGCTTGGGACCAGAAGTGTTTCAGATTTCAGATTTTTTCAGAGTTTGTCATATTTGCATGTACATAATGAGATGTCTTAGAGATGGGACCTAAGTCTAAATGCAAAATTCGTGTTTCACATACAAAATGTTTCTAATTCAAAATTTCACATTTCAAATTCAAAATTTATGTTTCACACACTTTGTATACATAGCCTAAAGGTAATTTTATACAATATTTTAAATAATTTTGAGCATGAAAAAAACTCTGTGTACACTGAACCATCAGAAAGCAAAGTAGAGGGCCTAACATGGCGGCTCACACCTGTAATCCCAGCACTTTGGGAGGCCAAAGTGGATGAATCACCTGGGCTCAGGAGTTCAAGACCAGCCTGGGCAAATTGGTGAAACCTCATCTCTACAAAAAATACAAAAACTAGGCCGGGCGCGGTAGCTCACGCCTATAATCCCGGCACTTTGGGAGGCCGAGGCGGGTGGATCACGAGGTCAAGAGATCGAGACCATCCTGGTCAACAAGGTGAAACCCCGTCTCTACTAAAAATACAAAAATTAGCTGGGCATGATGGTGCGTGCATGTAGTCCCAGCTACTCGGGAGGCTGAGGCAGGAGAATTG
>NW_016107793.1:1040838-1050946 GCF_001604975.1 Cebus imitator
GTGAAACTCCGTCTCAAAAAAAAAAAAAGAGGAAAAGAAAAAAAAGAAACAAAAAGCAAGTATGTCAGATGTGGAATTTTCCACTGTGGCATCATATCAGTGCTCAAAAGTTTCAGATTTTGGACCATTTCAAGTTTCGGATTTTTGAATTAGGGATGCTCAACCTGTATGACCAAAGTTACCCTCTCTGAGCCTCCTTTTCCCAACCAGTCACATAGGGATGACGACATTCACCTCAGGGCATGGTTTCTAAGTGCTCCGTAAACAACAGCTGTCGCTGTGCGGAGATTAGGAAGGAATGGTTTCTAGGGGTGGGTTACTGTGCAGGTGGCATGATCTCACTTCCTTCTCCTGGCGGCCCTTCCACAAAGGCATTCTTGTCCCATTTTCCAGATGTGGACACTGAGGCTCTGAAGGTGGAAGTGACTGGCCCAAGGTCATACAGGGAAAAGTGAGTTAGTGCTCAGGGGCAGGCGCCCTGCCTGTCCTACTGCAAAGCCCATTACCACACCCTCATCAGCCTGGCAGTTCCAAGGATCAGGAGAGGCTCTGGGTATCCACGAAGCAGGGGACATCTGTGACTGAGATGTCCACACACAGGGGTTAATGGACAGTCACCCCACCCAAGCACAGATGTGCCTGTTAAATCCTCACCCAAGGTCAATGCCCAGAAATGGGGTGAGGCCTCCAGCCCCATGACACTCGGTCCCTGCCCCTTCAGGGCCCTCCCACGGACCATTTCTTCCTGGGGACACCCTTCCTACCACCTCCCACGTGGCCGAGACCCCCTCGCCCTTCAGATATTTCTCAAGCCTCAATTCTTGGGCAGCCTCCTCAGGTCCTCCATTCCAGGTCAGCTTCCAGGCAGAGCCTCATGCAGAGGCTCTCACTGCTGTCCGTGTAATAGAGGGACGGTCTGAACAGTCTCCTTCCCCCAGACCGTGAGCCCTGGGACGCAAGCTCTGCTTTGGTCATGTTGTTTAAATCAGTAGCTCTGAAGCTGTAGCGTATATCAGAGTTATCTAGTGGGCTTGCATTCTGGACACCCTGTCCCCCAGAATTTTGTATTTAGTGGATCTGGGGTGGAATCTGGGAATTTGCATTGCTACCCAGATGTTGCTGGTCTGGGGAAGGAGCAAGGGTCACACTTTAAGAACGATAGTTTAGTTTTGTTTTTTGAGATAGAGTCTCAGATTCTCTTGCCTCAGCTTCCCGAGTAGCTGGGATAACAGGCGTGCACCACCAAGCCCAGCTAATTTTTTTATTTTTAGTACAGACAGGGTTTTACCATGTTGGCCAGGCTGGCCTTGAACTCCTGACCGCAAGTTTTGGCTTAGTCTTGTTTTGTTTTGTTTTGAGACAGAGTCTCATTCCATCACCCAGGCTGGAGTGCAGTGGTACAATCTTGGCTCACTGCAACATCCCCCTCCTGGGTTCAAGCAATTCTCCTGCCTCACCCTCCCCAGTAGCTGGGATTACAGGCATGTGCTACTACACCTGGCTAAATTTTGTAGTTTTAGTAGAGACAGGGTTTCACCATGTTGGCCAGGCTGGTCTTGAACTCCTGACCTCCGGTGATCCACCTCCCTTGGCCTCCCAAAATACTGGGATTATAGGCATGAGACACCTCACCCAGCCAAGAACTGTAGGTTTGTTTTTTTTGTTTGTTTGTTTTGAGACGGAGTCTCACTCTGTCTCCAGGCTGGAGTCAGTGGTATGATCTCAGCTCACTGCAACCTCTGCCTATCGAGTTCAAGCAATTCTGCCAGCCTCCCGAGTAGCTGGGACTACAGGCGCATGCCACCATGCCCAGCTAGTTTTTGTGTTTTTAGTAGAGACAGGGTTTCACTATGTTGGCCAGGATAATCTCAATCTATTGACCTCATGATCCGCCCGCCTCCGCCTCCCAAAGTGCTGGGATTACAGGCATGCGCCACTGCGACGGCAAGAACCATAGTTTTAAAGAGTCAATAGCCGGGCGCGATGGCTTACTCCTGTAATCCCAGCATTTTGGGAGGCTGAGGCAGGTGGATCACCTGAGGTCAGGAGTTCGAGACCAGCCTGATCAATATGGTGAAACCCGTCTTTAAAAAAAAAAAAGAGTCAATATATGTACGTGGTTTCAACAATTAAAAAACCATTCCAATAGTACAAAAGGGTTTTCAGTGAAAAGCAACACTCCCCAAAGCCCCGTTCCCACTATCTCCCTCCCCAGCAGACGCTGCCATCATTTCCTGTGGCTCCTTGCACGGCCCCATCACATGCTGTGTAGCCCTCGATCCAGTTCAGCTGTTACCAGTCTTGCTCCTCCTCTCCAAATCCCCACCCAGGTCAACGCCTGGCAGAAATGGGGTGCAGCAAAGTGTTTGTTGAATGAAGGGAAGAAGGAGACCCATTCCCAGGTACAGGCACAGTCAGGTGTTCATGCTCGGCCCCACACTGCCCATCCCTTCCCCTACTCCCCGCACCCTAACTGGGCCCCCCCACCCCTCCACCTGCTGTAGGATTTGCCTTAATCCTGGAGTATGTGTGTGGGGCAGCTGCAGCTCCCTCTGTGGGGAGAGGGCTCCCCTCTGGAGGAAATCTCCTTCTTACTCTCTTGCTATCGAAATTTGACCTTCGTCAGCACCTGGGCCCCACGGCTGGGGCCTATCCCTGAGAAGTGGCTCAGGAGGGGCGTGAAATCGCCAACAGCTGAACTCACCCAGCTTTCTCCACATCCTCTCCAGCTGGCCCTACTCACATTCCACGGCTCCAGCCCTTTCCGGTGCCCCCATTGCCACCCTCACGTTCTCCTGCTCGTACTCCGGGGTGCAGCCTGACATGGCCCTATTGACCTCACCACCTGGCCCAAGCCAACCCATATGGCTATGGGCTCCTCCAGGCCCCCCTTAAACCTTTCAGGACTCTTAAGTGGACTTATAGGGAATTGTCTCTGCCTTACACTACTGAGTGGAAAATTCGAGGCAGGGACAATACAGGTATTGATCGACTTACCACCTATGCAACTTACAACCATTCGACTTTATGACCACAATCGCTAGCCACGACTGCTCCGCGTCTGGCAGCGCAAACATTGCCCAGATGGGCGTACGACAGTGCAGACCAGGTTCTGGCAGCACTACCATCTCCGCGTGCACCATTTCAACTGTACATATAGCCTACTCAACTTACAACCAAATCGTGTTATGACCGGTCTGCAGTCCCGACCATGGTCGTAAGTTGAGCACTAGCTGTATGTGGTGTGCGTCTGCATCGGTGTGAACTGTGAGCCTGAGTTTGCAGGAATTCGATGGCTTGGGGATGGCAGACAGGCAGGCACAATAGCTGGTTCCCTTCCCAGGAGGGGAAGCAGGTGGCTGGGGTAAGGGCAGGAGAGGACCTTACACTGGGTATGCCTTTGTTTCCTTTGATTTTTGTACCTGGTACATGTATTACCTATCATAAAGAAGAAAAATGTTTCCAAAAAGAGAAATGAAAAGAAAAAAACATTAAGGAAGAAAAGTATTCCCTCTGTGTACACAGCAACTGCCAGAGCTGCCTGGCCCAAAGCTTTGGCCAACCCAGAGCCAGTTCAGAAACTCCAGGGCCCAGTACCCTCCTTGGCAGCCACATTCAGGCCAAACCACCCTCTTGCCCACATCACACAGGAGTCCAGGCCAGAATCAAGAACCACGCGACACAGCCTGAATGGGCACCTGACCACTCCCAAGCTGCTCACTTGCCCCTCCCCCACCTAGCCTCCAGCCCCACATTTCTGTGTCTCCCCCTTCCCAAGCCCACTAGCACCCCAGGGCCTTTGCACATGCCACTGTCTTCACCTGGCTCTTCTGAAATATCCATGTTGCCTCCTGAAAGGACTGCAGCCATGAGCCTCAGAGTACCTGCTGGGGGACTGGCAATCCCTTCTCATATTCTGACCTGGGGGCCCAGCCCTGATGTTGGGGTGGGGACCCAGGGACAGCTCAGGACTGTCACTGCCCTTGAGGGACCTCCAGGGTAAGAAATGGAATGAGACCTAAAGCACAAAGCCATTTGCACAAAATGATGACACAGAAAACACACATTTTCCAAGAATGGACACACAAAACTATTAGCATGACTGTCTGGGGGGCAGGATGATAAGAATGGAGAATGAGGCCGGGCATGGTGGCTCAGGCCTGTAATCCTAGCACTTCAGGAGGCCCAGGCAGGCAGATCACGAGGAGACAGAGACCATCCTGGCTAACACGGTGAAACCCTGTCTCTACTAAAAATACAAAAAATTAGCTGGGTGTGATGGCAGGCAGGAGAATCGCTTGAGCCCAGGAGGTGGAGGTTGCAGTGAGCTGAGATCATACCACTACACTCCAGCCTGTGCAACAGAGTCAGCTTCCAACTCAAAAAAAAAAAAAAGAATGAAACACTGAGCACTGACCAGACGGCGGAAGGTATGCAGGGGTGTGGAGTTGTGGAGTGTTGGGAACTGGAAGGCTCAGTAAATCAAGAAATGTTTACTGAGCACCTACTATAGGCCAGGTACTCTTCTAGTCACTGGGTACACCCAGAGAAGACAGACCTGGCCCCTGCCCTGAGGAGTTTCATATCTATAAGTGGAGACAGTTATTCAACAAACACCCAGGAAAATGCTGACTGTAATGAAACAGAGCTCTGAAGGTCAACAGCCTGTAGCTGTGAGTGCTGACAGTGAGGACTGATCCTGGCTGGCTCTGGGATGGGCTCTCTGAGGGAGCAATGTTTGAGTTGAAGGAGGACAGCCTTGGCCTTATGAGGAGTGGGAAGAAAAGCTTCCCAAACAGAGAGAACACTCTCTGCAAAGATCTGGAGGCACGCAGGTGCAGGGAGAAGGTGAGGGCATCCAATCCGGCTGCATGGACAGAGCGCACAGAGTGAGGGGGAACATGGTGCCAGATGAGGCCAAACCTAGAGGCCTCGTAGGCTATAGATTTCATCCTAAGGCAAGTGACAAGACTGGAAAGCAAGGGACTGGTGCAGGTGGGCAGGCAGTGGAGGGGATTGTTGCCGTGCCCAGCTAGACATGGAGCTGGGAACTGGAACAGCACCCCCAAAGTGCATGTGTGGCCTCCCAAGAAGACAGAAGTAAGAGCCCCAGAGCATCCACAGAGTGACCATCCATGTCATCTCCCACCCTCTGGCCTGGGGCCAGCAGCCCCCTGCACCGACACATTCTGAGGCTCCCGGCTTGGCCAAGGGGATAGAGAAAAGTGGAAGGTCAGATGCAGAGTAAGACGATTTGCTAGGCGGGACATGCCATCTCACGCCTGAAATCCCAGCATTTTGGGAGGCTGAGGCTGGAGAATGACTTGAGGTCAGGAGTTCAGGACCAGCCTGGGCAACAGAGTGAGACTCTGTCTCTACCAAAAAAAACAATTAGTAGCTGGGTACGGCAACATGGGCCTGTAGTCCTAGATACTTGGGAGGCTGAGGTGGGAGGATCACCTTTGCAGAGAGAACAGTCTCTGCTTGGAACAGTTCAAACTCCTTAACACACATAGGAGGACTTCAGGATCTGACCCAGTAGGCTGCAGTGAGCTATGATATTATCACTGCACTCCAGCCTGGGACACAGAGCAAGCCCCTGTCTGAAATAAGTAAATAAATAAATAAAAGGGAGGCTGTGCATGGTGGTTCACACATGTAATCCCAGCACTTTGGGAGGCCCAGGCGGGCAGATCACCTGAGGTCAGGCGTTTGAGACCAGCCTGGCCAACACAGTGAAACCCTGTCTCTACTAAAACTATAAAAATTAGCTGGGCGTGGTGGTGGGAGCCTGTAATTGCAGCTACTAGGGAGGCTGAATAGGAAAATCGCTTAAGCCCAGGAGGTGGAGGTTGCAGTGAGCCGAGATCACGTCACTGCATTTCAGCCTGGGTGACAGAGCGAGACTCCATCTCAAAAACAAAATAAAATTTTTTAAAAAAGGAGGGGACTAGCTGATGGGTGTGGGAGGGTGAAGGAGGTGATCGAGAACCTGGAGATGGGAAAGGGCAGAAAGTTGAGTGAACAGGTGGAGTCAGCGTGTCTGGGGGGCCTGAGGCGGGACCACAGTTGGGTGGTCAGGGCAGATGATGAAAATGTTGTCAGACCACCGGGTGCGGTGGCTCACTCCTGTAATCCCAACACTTTGGGAAGCTGAGATGGGCGGATCACCTGAGGTCAGGAGTTCGAGACCAGCCTGACCAACATGGTGAAACCCCATCTTAAAAACAAACACACACACACCCCCAAAAAATCAAAAAAAAAAAAAAAAAAGAAAGAAAATGTGGTGAGATCAACACACGGTGCCTGATCCTAGAAAAAAAACAACAGGAAGCCAGCAGCATCCCAATTTCACCGTCCTTGTGCCTTTCACCTCTACTCCTCCCAGCTTCTTCCCTGTCCATCCCTTGGCCTCTCCCTCTCCTTTCCTCCTCTGACTCTTTCTCTGTAGTCTCTGCCCTGCGACGGGTCTCCGGGCACAAGAGTTGGAGGGGACATGGTGGGGTGTTGGTGTCACCTGCTGGCAGCCATAGGAAGTGCATGCTCCGCTTCAGCCCGGGTGTGTGGTGCAGGTCTGAGCTTGGGGATCCTGTGCTAGCGGTGATCAGGTGATTCCTGAAGGACCCTGTGGCTCTGGGCACTGTGCTTTTCAGAACAATGCTGATAAGCCATTCTCCACCTTACTCAGCGGAATCGTTGATGGACAAAACTATAATTGCTCCTGCTCAAACCGTTCCCCACTCGCAGGTGTCAGTCCACGCTCCTTAACATGTATAGGAGGCCTTCAGGATCTGGCCTTGGCCTCAGACACAGCACGTCATTCTCATTAGTTTTAGTGTCTTTTTCCCCAGTGCACGGGCCCTTTGCACCTGCCCTGTCTTCCTATAACAACCTCCCTCCTTTCTGTTTTTCCAAATTCCTCCTCCTCTTCTAGGCCTCCAATTCCTCACCTCCCTGGAAGAGAGTTCCCAGCACCTCCACATGAAGCAGGGAGGAGGAGCACCTCAAGCCATGGGAACAGCATGTGCGAAGGCCCACGATGCTTCAAGGGGATGGAACAGAGCCAAAGGCCTGAGAGGGTGA
This sequence comes from Cebus imitator, assembly GCF_001604975.1. Classification (NCBI taxonomy): domain Eukaryota; kingdom Metazoa; phylum Chordata; class Mammalia; order Primates; family Cebidae; genus Cebus; species Cebus imitator. Next base: position 1,047,922 of record NW_016107793.1, read on the forward strand.
CGGAGTTGGCAGGGCTGTGGCAACAGGTACCATGGTGATGGGTTGAGTCCTGGTGAACAGTGGAAGGTCAAGGTTTTCAGCAGCAGCAGACATGATCAGTTACGTATTTGGAAAGGCCCACGTAAGGCTGCCCAGTGTAAAAGGCACTGACAAAGCAAAAGTGGGTTTGGGGAGAACAGATGGGAGCTGCATAGCAGAGAGACGATGGGGGCTTGGATCCTCGAGCCCCCACTTGCTGCTGGTTGGCTCCTGAGTGGGGGTTCCTAGTCCTGTCTCCCGCCTTTCTGGACTAGACATGGGCAGGCCTGCAAGGTGCCAGCCTAATTCATCTGCCTGACCTCCCCGAAGGGGCCCTAGCTTACCCTGGCATGCTCCATACCAGCTCTGGCTGCCTCCTCTGATGCCCCCACCATACATGCATACTTCTTAGACCTTTGTGTTAGGCACCCACATGCTGCCTGCCTCTCTGAGCCAGCCCCTATGGCCTGTGGGAGCTGCCCTCCCATTCTACGAAGGAAGAAGGTTAGCCTCACAGTTGGGAAGTGAGCTGTGAGTGGTAGGGAGGGGATTTGAACCCAGGTCTGTCTGCCGTCCCCACCATACCAGGTGGCCTAACAGTTACAGACAGGGCTCTGTCACATCCTGTGACTAACTTTGGGTAGACAGCTTTACCTTTCTCTGCCTCAGTGTACTCTTCCACAAAACAGGGCAATCGTAGTCATCGGCCCAGTGAGGTTTGTGAAAAGTAGGTAATATGAATGCCCACAGGCCCCAGCCCAGCACCAGGCACGCAGCAGGCACTCAATAAATGGTTGCTTTTTACGTGAATACTATCTCAGGAACTTAACACACTCACTGGGGAAGTGTGCTTCACGCTCCTAAGTCAGGGAGAAAACTAAAGGAGCTCCAGAAGGACGGAGAAGGGAGGATGAAGTAGAGAGAGTGGCTCAGGGCAGGTCTGGGCTAAGTCACTCTGAGTTCCAAGCACAGAGCAGGTGTCCAGGGCACCAGCTGTGAGGAGCCTTGAATGCCACACTGAGAGGTCACCATACGTTCTAGAGCCAGAGAAGGCACCACCAGTACCCTAAGCCCAGCAGTAAGCTGCTCGCTCCCCAAAAGATGACAGCCTGGTCTTGGAGGCCCAAGGCAACCTAGGAAGTGGAAGAGGATGCTGGCAGCAGGGGGCCCATCTCAGTCTTTGGAGAGCTCCATACCCAGGTGCCTGTGGTCCCAGCTACTCGGGAGGCTGAGGCACAAGAATCATTTGAACCTGGGAGGCAGAGGTTGCAGTGGAGCCGAGATCACGCCACACCACCGCACTCCAGCCTGGGCAACAGAGCAAGACCTTGTCTCAAAAAAAAACAAAAAAGTGGCTCATGCTAGTAATCCCAGCACTTTGGGAGGCCGAGGCGGGTGGATCACCTGAGGTCAGGAGTTCCAAACCATCCTGGCCAACGTGGTGAAACCCTGTCTCTACTAAAAATACAAAAAAATTAGCTGGGTGTGTTGGCACATGCCCATAATCCCAGCTACTCAGGAGGGTGAGGCAGGACAATTGCTTGAACCTGTTAGGCGGAAGTTGCAGTGAGCTGAGATTGGGCATCTGCACTCCAGCCTGGGCAACAAGAGTGAAACTCCATCTCAGAAAAAACCAAACTCAACAGTCCAGGCAGGCATTCCTGGGCCTAAGAACAGAATCCTCCCTATGCAATGCTGCTGCAATACCGCAGCTAGTCACACGGTGGCCACAGTGCACCATGAGAGGTCTGCTTCTCCCTCCCTTTCAGTCAAAGCAAAAGCCAAATATCAATGTTTTCTAGGTGCCTCTAAGAGATGGAAGGAGATCTAGTCTCCTTTACAACCGCCCTAAGAGGTAGAGTCCATTTGTATCCCCTGCCTACAGAAGGAAATGATGGTTCACAAAAGTCAATTCATACCCTCAAGATCACACAACCAGGTTTTTGTTTTTGTGTGTGAGATAACAGTCTTGTTTTGTTGCCCAGGCTGGAGTACCGGTGGTGCAATCTTGGCTCACTGCAGCCTCTGCCTCCGGGGTTCAATCTGTTCTCCTGCCTCAGCCTACTGAGTAGTAGCTGGGATTACAGGCGCTTACCACCATGCCCAGCTAATGTTTAGTAGAGACGGGGCTTTGCCATTTTGGCCAGGCTGGTCTTGAACTCCTGGCCTCAAAAGATTCACCAGCCTCGGCCTCCCGAAGTGCTGGGATTATAGGTGTGAGCCACTGCACCCAGCCTCCAACCAAGTTTTGAACCCTGGTCTGTGCATCTCCCAGTATGGCCGCAGCAGCTGCCTGTCCTGGCTATCGGTCCTGATTCAGCCTCCCACCCTCATCACTGGGCAGTCGTGCCTTTGCTGAGCTGACAGATTAGAGGTGGACAAGGGCAAAGGCTCACTTCTGCTTTCTATCTCTGAAGTTTAGGTCACTTATGTAGCTTTTGCACTGGGGGTGAGGTGTGGGGATAGTTCTTATCACTGGGGAAGAGCTGATCTGAGGGATGATGCTTTGGTGTTCCCAGTTTCCCTCCCCCATTCCAGGCAAGGCTGCCAAGACTGAATTCCCAGGCCCTCCTAGCTTCTAAAGAGAAAGAGAGCTAACTTTGATGGAGCACTTCCTCTGTGCCACATACTATGCCGGACATCCTTTCCATATGCATTCAGTACATAGTAATGAAGCACATACTGTGTGCCTGTCACAATAGACAGTACTACAAGATCTTGCATGCAGCAATAAATAAATATTTATTAATGGTAACTTGTATGCTGGGCACAGTTGCTCACGTCTGTAATCCCAGCACTTTGAGAGACCAAGGTGGGTGGATCACATGAGGTCAGGAGTTCCAGACCAGCCTGGCCAACATGGCGAAACCCCATCTCTACTAAAAATATAAAAGAATTAGCTGGGCGTGGTGGCACACACCTGTAATCCCAGCTACCAGGGAGGCTGAGGCAGGAGAATCGCTTGAAACCAGGAGGCGGAGGTTGCAGTGAGCCAAAATGGCGCTAC
>NW_016107793.1:1051729-1056579 GCF_001604975.1 Cebus imitator
ATTAGCCGGGCACGGTGGTGGGTGCCTGTAATCCCAGGTACTGGGGAGGCTGAGGCAGGAGAATCACTTGAACCCAGTAGGCAGAGGTTGCAGTGAGCTGAGATCGCACCACTGTACTCCAGCCTGAGCAACGGCGAGACTCCACCTCAAAAAAATATATATATATATATATTACATATTTACTATAAATGAGCACACAGCTTAATACATATTTATTGAATGAATTTATGTTGAACCTGAGTTATCTGTGAGGTTCCCTGAGACATCTGTGACTTCAGGGCGGTGGTACAAATCTAGGTTAGATTGAGGCTCCAGCATTGCTGGCATCTAGGGAATGCACGTGCTGAGTGGATGAGATCCCTCACGGAAGCTGGGTGAATAATAAGCAAAGTGGGCCTGGGATAGGGCACCGGGACACCTCTGTTTGCCAGGCAGGGAAAAGGGAAGGTATGCCCATGACAGGGAGGCACAGAGAAGGGCTTGTGAGAATTAGGAGGGATCAGGCAGGAGTGGCACGGCCTGGAAACCTGGCTGATTCAAGTGGGTAAAAAGTCAAATGCTGCTCAAAGTAAAGCAGCAAAGATCAGAAACGTCACCAGATTTGGTTACAGTGGCACTGCTGGTGATCTGAAGCCAGACTGCAATGAGATGAAGAGGAAGATGAGGAAGAGGGGACAGGACAGTGGAGGGGAGGAGAGGCAGAGCCTGGTTGCAGGGGAGTTGAGACTTTTCTCTCCCGTTTGTGGGCTGCCAGGAAGGAGCAAGAAGACAGGAAAGGGTTGGCGCGAGAGGAGAAGGAGACAAGAAACCCAAGTAAGCAAATAAGGCAGGACTGAACGCCAAGGAGCAGAGCCGGCCTAGTCGTCCTGTCTCGTTTTCTAAGCGCTGCGGCAGGGCTGGTAGTGAACTCAGATAAACAGGCACAAAGGACCAGTGGGGTCGCTAGCAAGATCTGGGACACGCTGAACGTTAATAAGAATTGGCTTCCCTTACCCGGCGCAACCCAGCACACAAACACGATCTTTTCCGAGATTCCACCGCCGCAGAGTCTTTCGCGCGGCCCACGGCACCAGCCGCCGCTGATTGGCCCGTGGCAGCCACCTGACCGAACGAACCAATCGGAGGCGTTCTCCCAGGAATGCGGCCCGCTTGTGGCCGGGAGCGGAAGCCGGACCTGAGTGCTGCGGACCTCAGTGGCTGTGCGGCCCACGTGCACCCGGCGGGGTTCCGCGGGCGCCGAATTGTGAGGCTGGGGTCGGGTCTCCCACTACCCTGTTCTGCCGGCCGAGGGGGCTGGGGAGTGCGCCTGCCCCAGACGCCAGGACGCTGTGTCCTTCTGCTAAATTCCCCCTTTTTCTCTCGCTGGCTTCTGGGGCTATGTCTTTTTTACACTCTCTCGTCCAAAGTAATGTTTTAGGAGATTTGGAGGCAAGCAGACCAAGTTGAAATTACTTCCTCCTCCGGGCGCAGTGTCTCGCGCCTGCAATCTCGGCAGTTTGGAAGGCCTAGGCGGGCGGATCGCTTTAGCTCAGGAGTTTGAGACCAGCCTGGGCAACATGGTGACACCGCATCTCTACTTAAAAATACAAAAATTAGCCGGGCATGGTGGCGCGTACGTCCAGTCCCAGCTACCCTGGAGGCCCAGTGGGAGAATCACTTGAGCCTTGGCGTTTGAGGGTGCACTGAGCCATGATGGCGCCACTGCGCTCCAGCCTGAGAGGAGGCGGGCTGTAGTGAGCCGAGATCACGCCACATCGCTCCAGCCTGGGCGAAAGAGTGAGACCTTGCCTCAAAAATAAATAAATAGATAAATTAATACATGCCGAGAGCGCTGGCTCACGCCTGTAATCCCAGCACTGTGGGAGGCCAAGGTGGGCAGATTGCTTGAGCCCGGGAGTTTGAGGCCAGCCTGGGTAACATGGCAAAACCCGTCACTACCAAAAAATACAAAAATTAGCAGTGTGGCGGCGTGTGCCTGTGGTCCCAGCTACTCGTGAGGCTGATGTGGGAGGATCCCTTGAGCCCAGAAGGCGGAGACTGCAGGGAGCCGAGATTACACCACTACACTCCAGCCTGGGTGACAGAACAAGACCCTGTTTAAAAAAAGGAAAAAAAAAAAAAGAAAGAAAAATTACTTGCTTATCGTATGACCTAGGACAAGTGTTTCATTTTGTTGAATCTCTGATACCTCCTCTAGAAAATGGGACTACTAATACCTACTTCAGTATCTTTGTGAAGATTGTAAAGTCTCGTGCCTGGCACACTGTGAGCTCCCAAAACACGTTGGTAACAATTTTTATGATTGTGGATAATCCTACCCTCGAGGAACTCACAATCCCATCACACACGGCCTTGTACTAAGGCTTTTTTTCCCCTATTCTCCCATACTAGAATCTATACTGCTTGTTAACATATGCCTTTTTAGACTTCCAATCCTACAATCCTTCACTTGGTCTAACAAGGATAAATTTAAGCTATACAGAAACAGTAGTAGGACAGTATATGAAACCATGGGATTTGTATCAGGAGAAACATCAGCAATAAGGTGGCAATATTTGTAACAACAGGGATGTACTGAAACACATCTTGCTAGAAGGCTGCCATGCACCAACTCTGTGTGAACCTTGCTAGAATAATGATCATGACTACAACCATTGGAGGACTTGCCAGGTGCCAGACACTGTCGTAAGCTTACATATTACCTCTCAACAATCCCACTTTAGGCCAGGTATGGTGGCTCACACCTGTAATCCCAGCACTTTGGGAAGCTGAGGTGGTGGATCACTGGAGGTCAGGAGTTTGTGACTAGCCTGGCCAACATGGCTAAACCCCGTCTCTACTAAAAATACAAAAATTAGCTCGGTATTGTAGTGCATATCTGTAGTCCCAGCTACTTGGGAGGCTGAAGCAGGAGAATCCTTTGAACCTGAGAGGTGGGGTTGCAGTGAGATCGCGCCACTGCACTCCAGCCTGGGTGACAGAATCAGACTCCATCTGAAAAAAAAAAAAAAAAAAAAAAAAGAATTCCAGTTTACAGAGCAATCACAGAGGCACAGAGAAGTTCTATAACTTCCTCAAGGTCACTATTAAGTGGCAGAGCTAGGGGTTGAAATCACGCCTTCTGGGCCAGTGTCTGCTCATAACCTCACAGAGTGCTGCCTCTCCAACACCAGCTCAGGCAATGGGCACTCTAAAGACCATGCCAGGAATGGTGGCTCATGCCTGTAATCCCAGCACTTTGGGAGGCCAAGGTGGGCTGATCATCTGAGGTCAGGAGTTGGAGACCAGCCTGGCCAATATGGTGAAACCCCATCTCTACTAAAAATACAAAAATCAGGCCGGGCACTATGGCTCATGCCTGTAATCCCAGTACTTTGGGAGGCTGAGGCAGGTGGATCACAAGGTCAGGAGATCAAGACCATCCTGGCCAACATGGTGAAACCCCATCACTACAAATAAAAAATAATAATAAAATAAAATAAAAATAAAAGAATAAAAAATAATAAAAATACAAAAATTAGCTGGGCATGGTGGCACGTGCCTGTAGTCCCAGCTACTCGGGAGGCTGAGGCAGAGAATTGCTTGAATGTGGGAGGCAGAGGTTGCAATGAGCCAAAATTGTGCCACTGCACTCTAGCCTGGGTGAAAGACAGAGACTCCATCTTGAAAAAAAGCCCACCACACAAAATTATAGAGAGTGCCAGGCTAACAGGGCAAGGGCTTCTACATCCAGGAACCGCAGGAAGCCAGTGTGGCCGAGGGGTGGAGAGTGAGGGGAACCCAGCAGGGGATGAGGCTGGATTTGCAGGTAGGAACAGAGTTTACAGGTCTCTTAGGTGGGGTAAACACATGGCAAGCATGTGGCTGGGTGTTCAAGGGGTGTTTCTGACCTCTCATTGCCACAGGCTGGGGATGCAGGAGGCAGAAGGGCCCTCTCTCTTACTACTGCTTAGTTTCAGTTCTGACTGTGCTCAGACCAGAGGCCCAGGGTCCATCTTAGACCTAAATTCCCCAGCTGCCCCCCGAGCTTTCTCCCTGGGAATGCCACCACCCAGACTGGAGATGCCACCACCATGAGGACTATCCCTCAACTCCTCATTAATACATGGCTTATTAATACAGCTAGACAGGTCTTTTGCCACCAGCTGCATCTGTCCTTGAAGTATCCGATCCCTGTACTTCCAGTTTTTATTTTGGAGCTGCCATATCAGTTAAGGCCTCTGCAATTTTCCTCCAGAGTACTTGGTATCAACTCTAGATCTATCAACTGACTCTCCAGGTGAGGGGCCTGGGATTGCTGTCTGGGAAAGGGGAAGAGCAGGTCTGTTGCTGACTGTCAAGCTTCAGGTGGTCCTCCCATTGTTTCTCTCTTACGCTCACTCCACTGGAAATGCCCGTCTGGCTGGGACACTCATTCTCAGATGTCTCTGGGTTTCAGGTCTCACTCCAGTGGGTAACAAAGCAAGACTCTGTCTCAAAAACAAAACAAAACAAAAAAACCCATGAGGTGGGGGATATTCTAGATTATAACAGATTTAAGAGATAAGAGGACCAGTGTATGATCCATCTACCAAAGACATTTTAGGGAAATTTGAATATGGAAACGCATTAGATCATAGCAAATTATTATTAGGTGGTATCATGGTTATGTAGAAGACTGTCTTCCTTTTTGGAGAAGTTTACTAAGTGTTGTAGGTGAGAATTATCTGTATTTCTGTAACTCAATTTGAAACAGCTTAGAAAAAACTCTACCAAGCAAATTTGCAAAATGTTAACACATATTGAGTCCAGGTGGTATTGGCTACAGTCTTCTTTTTTACTTTTCTGCTTTTTTTTTTTTTTTTTTTTTT
>NW_016107793.1:1057046-1061604 GCF_001604975.1 Cebus imitator
CCTCCCAAAGTGCTGGGATTACAGGCGTGAGCCAAAATGACTGGGCAATTTTCGCATTTTTATTAGCAATGGGGTTTCAGTCATGTTGCCCAGGCTGGGCTCGAATTCATGGTGTTAAGTGATCCACTCTCCTGGGCCTCCCATGGTGCTAGGATTATAGGCATGAGCCACACGCCTGGCTTTTTCCATATGTTTTTATTTATTTATTTATTTATTTTATTATATTTATTTTTGAGACAGAGTTTCACTCTTGTTGCCCAAGCTGGAGTGCAATGGCGTGGTCTTGGCTCACTGGCTTGCCTGTAATCCCAAAGTGCTGGGAGATTACAGGCATAAACCACTGTGCCTGGCCTATTTATTTGTTTATTTTGAGGCGGTGTCTCGCTCTGTCACCAGGCTGGAGTGCAGTGGCACGATCTTGGCTCACTGCCACCTCCGCAACCCAGGTTCAAGTGATTCTCCTGCCTCAGTCTCCCGAGTAACTGGGACTACAGATGCACACTAATTTTTGTATTTTATTTATTTATTTATTTATTTAAAGATGGGGTTTCACCATGATGGCCACGCTGGTCTTGAACTCCTGACCTCAGGTGATCCACCCACCTCGGCCTCCCAAAGTGCTAGGATTACAGGCGTGAGCCACTGCGCCCGGCCTAATTTTTGTATTTTTAGTAGAGATGGAGTTTCAACATGGTAGCCAGGATGATCTCCATCTCTTGACTTCATGACCCCCCATGTCAGCCTCCCAAAGTACTGGGATTATAGGGGTGAGCCACCATGCCCCACCCTCTGTATGTTTTTAAAATATTGCCAGGTGTGGTGGCTCACGCCTGTACTCCCAGCACTTTAGGAGGCCCAGGTGGGGAAATCACCTGAGATCAGGAGTTGGAGACCAGCCTCGCTAACATGGTGAAACCCGGTCTCTACTAAAAATACAAAAAATTAGCCAGGCATGGTGGTGGGTGCCTGTAATCCCAACTACTCAGGAGGCTGAGGCAGGAGAATTGCTTGAACGAGGGAGGCAGATGTTGCAGTGAGCCAAGACTGATCTATTGCACTCCATCATGAGCAACAAGAGCAAAACTCCATCTCAAAAATAAATAAATAAATAAATAATAATAAAAAGCATATCTGTGGCCGGACACAGTGGCTCACGCCTGTAATCCCAGCACTTTGGGAGACTAAGGAGGGCAGATCACTTGAGATCAGGAGTTCAAGACCAGACTGACCAACATGGTGAAACCTTGCCTCTACTAAAAATACAAAAATTAGCTGGGTGTGGTGGCAGGCACCTGTAATCCCAGCTACCTGGGAGGCTGAGGTTGTAGTGAGCCAAGACTGTGCCACTGCACTCCAGCCTGGGTGACAAATTGAGACTCTGTCTCAAAAAAAAAAAAAAAAAAGGTATCTGTAAAAACACCTGAACAATGAGCTGGGCGTGGTGGCATGTGCCTGTAATCCCAGCTACTTTGGAGACTGAGGCAGGAGAATCACTTGAACCCAAGAGGCAAAGATCTCAGTGAGATGAGATCGAGCCATTGCACTTCAGCCTAGGCAATGGAGAGAGACTCTGACTCAAAAAAGAATAAAAAAACAAAAAACTGAACATATTTTGTACCCTTGCCACAGCTCTATTCTTCATTTGGTACCCCTCCTCCCAGAACCCCTCTTGACTCCTCCTCTGGTACTACCCCCAACTTCAGCCCATGGTTGGGCCTAATCAGTGGTTACCTTCCACCTGTGACTGCAGGGATCTGGGCTGGAGCCCCAAGGTCATTCAGTTGTCCTCAGCTTCCCTGAGTCTACAGCCCTTGCCTTCTACCTCAGCTAATGATCTCTCTTCTCACTTTTCCAAGGAAACAGAGGCACTGGCTGGGACCTCCTACAATTTCCTTCCTTTCCCATATAAAACTGAGCTGAGGCTCCAGTTTGCCTTTCCCTCCAGTGTTGAAGTTGAGGTGTTCCTCCTCTGGTCCATGGGCCATGCTTTCACCTGTGACCCCATCCACACATCCTGCACCTTCTTGGCCTCAATGATCTCTTGGTCTTGTAGCTTCAACCTTCCCCTCTCAATTGGCCTCTTCCCAACAGCACCGTACTCATTCAAGAATTTGTTCATTCAATTCAAAAATATTTATTGAGCACCTTTTCTGCACCAGGTCTTGTTCTAAGCATTGGGAACAGAGCAGTGAAGAAGTTCTCACATCGGCCAGGCTCACGCCTGTAATTCCAGCACTTTGGGAGAACTAGGCAGATGGATCATAAAGTCAGGAGTTTGAGACCAGCCTGGCCAATATGGTGAAACCTCATCTCTACTAAAAATACAAAAATTAGCCAGACATGGTGGTGGGTGACTGTAGTCTCAGCTACTCAGGAGGCTGAGGCATGAGAATCACTTGAACCCGGGAGGCAGAGGTTGCGGTGAGCTGAGATCTCACCCCTGCACTCCAGCCTTGGCGACAGAGCAAGACACAAGACTACACAAGACTACATCTCAAAAAAAAAAAAAAAAAAGGAAGTCTTCACCTCTTAGTGTTTCCATTACAGACATCAAGAAAGACACAGATATAAATAATAACAACAACAAAAATCAAGCAATCAAGGCTGCGTATTATTGGCATAAAAATGGGTATATAAATAAACCTGTGCTTTGGTGGTCACAGGTGTCAAGACCATTTAAATGGAGAAAGAACAGTCCTTTCAACAAATGGTGTTAGGACATGCAAAAGAATGAAATCGAACTCCTCCCTCACATAAGTTAATTCAAAATGGAGCAAAGTCTTAAATGTAAGAATTAAAACTATAAAACTCTTGGCAAAAAACATAAGGGTAAATCTTCATGATTGGGTATTGGTCAGTAGTTTCTTAGATATAATACCAAAAGCACAAGTAAAAAGAAAAAATAGGTGGCTCACACCTATAGTCCTAGCATTTTGGGAGGCTAAGGCAGGTGGATCACTTGAGCCCAGGAGTTTGAAACTAGTCTGAGCAACATGGTGAAACTCTGTCTCTACAAAAAAATATAAAGACCAGGCACGGTGGTTCATGCCTGTAATCCCAGCACTTTGGGAGGCCGAGGCGGGTGGATCACGAGGTCAGGAGTTCGAGACCAGCCTGGCCAACATAGTGAAACCCCCATCTTTTTTTTTTCATTTGTCTGTTTTGTTTCAATTTTTTTTTTTTTTAAGACAGGGTTTTACCATGTTGGTCAGACTGGTCTTGAACCCCTGACCTCAGGTGATCCGCCCACCTTTACCTCCAAAGTGCTTGGATTACAGGCATGAGCCACCGCGCCCGGCCTGAAACCCCACCTCTACTAAAAATACAAAAAAATTAGCCATGTGTGGTGGCGGCACCTGTAATTCCCGCTACTCAGGAGGCTGAGGCAAGGAGGAACCTGGGAAGCAGAGGTTGCAGTGAGCCGAGATCCCACCACTGTACTCCAGCCTAGGTGATAGTATGAGACTCTGTCTCAAAAAAAAAAAATTATATATATATATGTGTATAAAACAGCCAGGCATGGTGGTGCGCCTCTGTAATTCAACTACTAGGGAGGCTAAGGTGGGAGGATCACTTGAGCCTTGGAGATTGGGCAAACAGTGAACTGAGATCACATCACTGCACTCCAGCCTGGGTGACAGAACAAAGTGAGAACCTATCTCAAAAAAAAGAAAAAAATAGTAAAGAAAAACTAGAAAAACTAGACCTGATCAGAATTTAAATTTTTTGTATTTTGGGAGCCATGGTGTCTCAGGCCAGTTGTCCTGGAGCATCAGGAGTCAAGGGTATGTGTTTGAGGCCAGCCTGGGCAACATAAAAACCTCACATCCATTAACAAAAAAATTTTCAGTTAAAAATTTTATTTTATTTTATTTTTGAGATGGAGTCTCACTCTTACCCAGGCTGGAGTGCAGTGGTACAATCTTGGCTCACTGTAACCTCTGCCTCCTAGGTTCAAGTGATTCTCCTGCCTCAGCCTCCTGAGTAGCTGGGATTACAGGTGCCAGCCACCATGCTCGGCTAATTTTTGTATTTTTAGTAGAGATAGGGTTTCACCATATTGGCCAGGCTAGTCTTGAACTCCTGACCTCAAGTAATCCACCCATCTTAGCCTCCCAAAGTGCTGGGATTATAGGTGTGAGCCACCGTGCCCAGCCCAAAATTTTTGTATTTCCTTTTTTTGTTTGTTTGAGATGGAGTCTTGCTCTGTTGCCCAGGCTGGAGTGCAGTGGCACGATCTCAGTTCACTGCAATATGCGCCTCCTGGGTTTAAGTGATTCTTCCTCTTCAGCCTCTGGAGTAGCTGGGACTACAGGGGCGCGCCACTACACCCAGCTAATTTTTGTATTTTTAGTAGAGATGGGGTTTCACCATGTTGGTAAGGCTGGTCTTCAACTACTCCTGACCTCTTGTGATCCACCCACCTAGGCCTCCCAAAGTGCTAGGATTATAGGCTTGAGCCACCATGCCCAGCCTCGATGAGGGATTTAATAATGGGGCTTGGCTTTCCCATTTCAAACATATTTTCTTTTCTTTTCTTTTTTTTTTTTTTGAGACG
>NW_016107793.1:1061789-1066626 GCF_001604975.1 Cebus imitator
CCTCGGCCTCCCAAAGTGCTGGGATTACAGGCTTGAGCCACCGCGCCCGGCTCTTTTTTTTTTTTTAAGACGGGGTTTCACCATGTTGGTCAGGCTGGTCTTGAATTCCCGACCTCAGGTGATCCGCCCACCTTGGCCTTCAAAGTGCTTGGATTACAGGCGTGAGCCACTACGCCCGGCCCAAACATATTTTCTATAAATCAAATCAAGCTATCAGAATCTATAGCTCTATGGTGTTTTGTTGTTGTTCTTCTTGTTGTTTTCTGAAAGGGAGTCTCGCCCCCCATCACCCATGCTGGAGTGCAATGGCACAATCTCGGCTCACTGCAACCTGCACCTCCTGGGTTCAAGCAATTCTCCTGCCTCAGCCTGCTGAATAGCTGGGATTACAGGCGCACACCACTATGCCTGGCTAATTTTTTGTATCTTTAGTAGAGTCGGGGTTTCACCATACTGGCCAGGTTGGTCTCAAACTCCTGGCCTCATGATCCGCCCACCTCAGCCTCCTAAAGTGCTGGGATTACAGGCGTGAGCCACCGCACCCGGCTGTTGTTGTTGTTGTTGTTGTTGTTGTTGTTTTGAGACTCAGTCTTGCTCTGTCACCCAGGCTGGAGTGCAGTGATACAGTCTTGGCTCACTACAGCCTCCACCTCCTGGGTTCAAGCTGTTCTCCTACCTCAACCTCCCAAGTAGCTGGGACTACAGGCACATGCTACCACGCCCAGTTAATTTTTGCATTTTTAGTAGAGGCAGAGTTTCACCATGTTGGCCAGGATGGTCTCAATCTCTCGATCTCTTGATCTGCCCACCTCGCTCTTTCTAAGTGCTGGGATTACAGGCATGCGCCACTGTGCCCGGCCTCCTTTTCTGTTGTTGTTTTATGAGATGGAGTTTTGCTCTGTCACCCAGGCTGAAGTACAGTGGGGTGATATCAGCCCACTGTAACTTCTGTCTCCTGGGTTCCAGCAATTCTTCTGCCTCTGCCTCCCAAGTAGCTGAGACTACAGGTGCATGTCACCACACCCAGCTAAATTTTGTATTTTTAGTCAAGATGGGGTATCACCGTATTGTCCAGACTGATCTTGAACTCCTGACCTCATGATCCGCCCACATCGGCCTTCCAGAGTGCTGGGATTATAGGTGTGAGCCATAATCCCACACATAAGAAGTATGGGCCAGTGTGAGCACCTGGCCCATACTTCTTATTTCTTTACTTTTTATTCACTCTTCAACCCACTACACACCTGAAACATTTCCTACCAGTTCACCAAAACTTTACCTAGAGTCTTTTCTTCTTAATTAAAAAAAGTTAAATAAAAATAGAAACAGGGGCCTTGCTAAATTGTCCAGGCTGGTCTCAAACTTCTAGGTTCAAATAATCCACCCACCTCATCCTCCCAAAGTGCTGGGATTAGAGGCATGCACCACCATGTCCTGCCTACCCAGAGTTTTATCAGGCTTTTATTTACCTGCTCTCTTTTTAGAATTTATTTATGGGCCGGGCGCGGTGGCTCAAGCCTGTAATCCCAGCACTTTGGGAGGCCGAGGCGGGTGGATCATGAGGTCAAGAGATCGAGACCATCCTGGTCAACATGGTGAAACCCCGTCTCTACTAAAAATACAAAAAATCAGCTGGGCATGGTGGTGCGTGCCTGTAATCCCAGCTACTCAGGAGGATGAGGCAGGAGAATTGCCTGAACCCAGGAGGTGGAGGTTGCTGTGAGCCGAGATCACACCATTGCACTCCAGCCTGGGTAACATGAGTGAAACTCCGTCTCAAAAAAAAAATAAAAATAAAAATAAATAGAATTTATTTATTTATTTATTTGAGGTGGAGTCTCGCTCTGTCACCAGGGTGGAGTGCAGTGGCGTGATTTTGGCTCACTGCAATATCTGCCTGCTGGATTCAAGCAATTCCCCTGCCTCAGCCTCCCGAGTAGCTGGGACTACAGGTGCACGCCACCATGCTTGGCTAATCTTTTGTATTTTAGTAGAGACGGCGGTTTCACTATGTTAGCCAGGATGGTCTCAATCTCCTGTATTCATGATCTGCCTGCCTCGGCCTCCCAAAGTGCTGAGATTATAGGCATGAGCCACTGTGCTTGGCTTATTTATGTATTTTTTGAGCTAGGGTGTCCTCTGTTGCTTAGGCTGTAATTCAGTGATGTGAATGAAAGCCTGGGCAACAGAGGACACCCTAGTTCAAAAAATATATATGAATTAGCTCACTGCAACCTCCACCACCTGGGCTCAAGTGACTCTCCCATGTCAGCCTCTGGAGTAGCTGGACTACAGGCACACCCACCACACCCACCTAATTTTTTGTAGAGAGGAGGTTTTGTTGCTTAGTCTGGTCTTGAACTCCTGGCCTCAAGTGATCCATCTGCTTCAGCCTCCGAAAGTCCAGGGATTACAGGCTTGAGCCACCACGCCCAGCCCTTTTAGTACTTACTGAGCTACTCTGGGTACAAACTCTTTGTTGGCAGGCATGGTGGCTCACGCCTGTAATCCTAGCACTTTGGTGGATCACGACGTCAGGAGTTCAGGACCAGCCTGACAAATATGGTGAAACCTCGTCTCCACTAAAAATACAAAAATTAGCTGGAGTGGTAGCGTGCACCTGTAATCCCAGTTAGGAGGGTGAGGCAGGAGAATTGCTGGAACCCGGAAGGCGGAGGTAGTGATGAGCCAAGATTGTGCCACTGCACTCCAGCCTGGGCGACAGAGGGAGACTCTATCTTCAAAAAACAACAACAACAACAACAACAAACCTCTTTGTCATTCCTCCACTAGCAAGAGCAGGGCTTTCACAGACTGCTTTTCAGCCTTTGTTTTCATCTGTAAAATAAGATAGTATCTTCTCTTTGAGAGGAGACAAGGAGGTAGGTGTGGGTAGGTGAGCTATAAACTCTAATCTTCACCCAGGAGGAGGTGCAGTCACCTTTTTGGTCGCGGGCTGCAGACCTCCCTCTTTCCCCGTGCTCCTCCTCCCACCCCCTACTCCAAGCACTGTCAGAACCCAGCATTCTCTCGCTTTCTCTTCCTCTCTTTTGAATCAGTATGTTCAGAAGTGCTTGGTTTGATGTTGGGGGTGCATCCAACAAAATCAGATTCCTAGAGAAGTAGCAAAATTGGAGTGGGAGAGAGAAGACAGATAAGTGGGTGGAGGAACCTAGGGGCATCCTGAAGGAGCTGCCCAGTGGGCAGTTGCTTTGTGCTGGGCCCAAGGCCAGGTTATGCCTACTTTGAATATTTAAACTTCATAACTATCCCATTTGTGAGGCTCAAAGAGCAAAAAGGACATGTCTGGTAAATGACCCAGATGCAGTCTGAATTTGTGTCCATCTGACTACAGGTCACATAAGCTTTCTTTTTTTTTTTTGAGATGGAGTCTCACCCTGTCACCCAGGCTGGAGTACAATGGCACGATCTTGGCTCACTGCAACCTCCACCTCCCGGGTTCAAGTGATTCTTCTGCCTCAGCCTCCTGAGTAGCTGAGATCACAGATGTGTGCCACCAGTCCCGGCTAATTTTTTGTACTTTTAGTAGAGACAGGGTTTTACCATGGCTGGTCTCGAACTCCTGACCTCATGTGATCCATCTGCCTTGGCCGCCCAAAGTGCTGGGTTTACAGATGTGAGCCACTGTGCCCGGCCTAATTTTTGTATTTTTTTGTGGAGCTAGGGTTTAGCTATATTACCCAGGCTGGTCTTGAACTCCTGGGCTCGGGTGATCTGCCTGCTTCGGCCTCTCAAAATGCTGGGACTAAAGTCATGCACCACTGTACCTCTTATGCTTTTTTTTTTTTTTTTTTTTTTTTGAGACCGAGTTTCCCTCCTGTTGCCCAGGCTGAAGAGCAATGCTGTGATCTTGGCTCACCAAAACCTCTGCCTCCCAGGTTCAAGCAATTCTCCTGCCTCAGCCTCCCACCTCTCATGGTATTTATTTATTTAGAGATGGAGTCTCGCTCTGTTGCCAGGCTGAAGTGCAGTGGTGCAATCTCAGCTCACTGCAACCTCTGCATCCCGGGTTCAAGTAATTCTCCTGCCTCAGCCTCCCAAGTAGCTGGGACTATAGGCATGCGCCACCACACCCAGCTAATTTTCGTATTTTTAGTATAGACGGGTTTTCTCCATGTTGGCCAGGATGGTCTTGATCTCTTGACCTCGTGATCCACCTTCTTGGCCTCCCAAAGTGCTGGGATTACAGGTGTGAGACACCGCCGCGCCAGGCCCTCTCATGCTTTTTAAAGCATTGTTAGGCACCAAAGGCTGTTTGTTCCTCAAACATCTTGAATCCTTTTTGGGAGGATTTAAGTTTTGTACAATTCATTTGGTTGGTAATTTAAACCACAATTCTGTCTGATGGAGACACAGGTTTGGAAAGGAGAGAAAGGGATAGATCAGGCATCAGGAAATGTTTCTGGAGCACTCACTGAGCCTCACAGTCCTGGGCTTAGTTAGTAGAGGTCAGAGAGTGTATGCTCTTAGCCTTGTTGGAAGTGGCTGAGATCAGATTTAGAAGGCATTAGTTACTACCGGTACTCATTCAGGGAAAAATGGCTGCCTGTAGGGGTGGGAAGACTTCCGGGAGGAGGAGTCTTCTAAACTGGATGAATGGAGTTTGCCTGATGGTAGAAAAGGCAGAATGACTGGCATGAGCATAGGCTGGATAGGATGTGGCCTGTCCTGGCACTGGGCAGTTGGGAGAAATGAGAGCAGGAGGGCAGGGATTAGTGGTCACCGTACCAAGCTTCAGAAGGAGGTTTAAGAAAAGAAAACTTGAAGGTGGCCGGGCGCAGTGGCTCACGCCTGTAATCCCAGCACTTTGGGAGGC
>NW_016107793.1:1067621-1075639 GCF_001604975.1 Cebus imitator
TGAGTAGCTGGGATTACAGGCACGCACCACCATGCCCAGCTAATTTTTTGTATTTTTAGTAGAGACGGGGTTTCACCATGTTGACCAGGATGGTCTCGATCTCTTGACCTCGTGATCCGCCCACCTCGGCCTCCCAAAGTGCTGGGATTACAGGCTTGAGCCACCGCGCCCGGACGAAGAGTGAGCTTTCTACTGCTCAGATGCAGTCATGTCATTATCCTGCTCCCTCACCTTCCATGGCTGCTTACTGCCTTCCAGATAAAGCTTAAATTCTTAAACTTGACCAACCAAGCCCTGCATGGTGAGGCCCCTGTGTCTGTCCCATCCTTGATAGAGACTTTTTCTGCACTCACCGCCCTCCCTGCCCCCGCACATGCACTGCCCATGCTTGGCCATGGTCAGTTCCTCCAAAGACTGGTGGTGTTTGTCTGGGCTCTGCTGGAATCTCTGCTTCTTCTCCTTTTTTCCTGGCTATTCTTGCATATTCTCCAGGACTCCCTCTGGATGTTGATTCCTCAAGGACACCGCTGAGTTGGCTTCAAGGGCCTTCTCAGCTCCTCCAGCACCCTTGGCTTTTCTCTCAATACTCAGTTCTCTGTCTTATTACCTGTCTGCTTTTTCTGCAAGGTGACAGGGAGCCCCTAAAATATCTATGGAATTAATGAAAAGGGGCAGTTCTAAGAGAAAACGGGTCACTGTACATTGGCCAGATGTTCCAACAGGTATCTATTATATGTCACTAGGGTAGGGATTGTCAATAACCATGATTTACAGATGAGGAAACTCAGCCTAAGAGTCCCTCTGCCTGTCATTCAAATTCCTGGGCCCCAGTGGGTGAGCATCATGCTGGGCTTTTCACAGTATTTGTAGACACAGTCCTTTCCCTTCTGCCCCCACTTCAGGAGTCAGTGTCCTTGTGAGAATTTATGGCGCTGTGGATCTTCTCAACCTAGGGCAGGCACAAGTGAGATGCCTGGCCAGTGCCTGCTGGATGGGGAGGCTGGAAATGGTCTGCTGTAGTTGAGACCTCTGTGGCCAAGTTTTACTCTAAGGGTTAGGGAGGGCCCTTAGGGATTACCCCAGAGAAGTCTGAGAGGTTTTCCCTGGGGTCCTGGTCTTCTTCCCAGACCTGTCAGCAAGCAGTTCATCCCCAGCTGCCAATCTCCTTTTGGCCCTCACCCTTCCAGAGGAGCTGGAAGGTGAGATAGAGGGATTCTGTAGGGCAGTGATGTTCAGAGGTGAGCTTTGGAAGAAACAGTTTTCTCAACCCTACTTTCACACCTTAGCACCTTTATTTTATTGTCGTTTCCCCGAGGCCAGGATCTCATCTTTTGTTTCCCCAGCACACAGCACAGTGCCTGGAATGCAGGAAATGGTTGCTGAATGAAGCCATGAATTACATTTCAGTACTCATCAAGTACTCAGCCTATAACTAAGGCTAAGTTAGGCTGCTATCACTGAGACCTTTACCTTAAAGGATCTTCGCAGCCAGTGCTGTGCATTGGAAGTTGCAGATGGGGAAACTGAGGCTCAGGGCGGTTAAGTGACTTGTTCAAGGCCATATGGTGGCAGCTCTCAGGCCCTCAGGATGGTTAGAGGCAAAGTAAAGGACTGGGAGGAGCATTGATGAATTTGGGGCAATTGACAGAGGAGTAATTGTCAGTCAAAATGATTGGCTCAAATTATTAGGTGTGAAGAAGGAATCTGTCAGAGCTTCCCTGTTGAGTCGAATTGCCCAGATGGGATTACCAGGGTAAGTGACCCTAGCAGAACAAAGGACTGGCCGTTGTAGGGAAGGCCCCTGGGGTGTAGACCCGACTTTTCTCTGGTTGTCTCTGGTTGGTCCCAGCACATAGACACCTGCCAACCTGACATTGCACCTGGAAATCTTCAGGGTACTTCAGACTCTTCAACAGAAGGAGTCTCCCTGAGGTGACAGCTCTCTCATCATTCCCGTTCCAGGGGGCGCTTTCAGTCTAATAAAGCCCACTTGCTGTCTTGGCAGGGTCTGCATCTGGCACTTGCAGACATATGCTAACGGCCTGTTGACTTGGGAGCCTCCATCACTGGACTGTGGGCCTTGGAAAGCAAAAGGGTAAGAGCATCTTGAGCTCCATGCCTGCTGGGCCAGTCGCTGGGTAAAGGCAGGGGAAGGAAGGAATTTAGTTAGCCAGCATTGATGTCACACAGGGCAACGCCAAAAATGGCCTTTCTCCTAGGTGGGCTCAAAGGTAACAGAAGGCAGTGAGTAAACAGTCCATTGGGGCAATAACCACGCACATTTACTAAGCCATGGGAAGAATGGTAGTCACGTGGCCCTCGAGGGCGGCGCCCTCAGCTTGAGATGGAATTAACTCCAAATCTAATCACAGAAGGCTTTCTGGAGGAGGCGGAATTTTTACGGCCGTTGAATCTGGCTTTCTCTGAACAGCGAAAATGCGCTTTGCGCCCTAGGGAACCAGGTAACTCCTGAGGTGAGCTTCTTGGTGGGGATCAAACCCAGGGGCGACGGGGTCCGGGCTAGGGGAAAGACCTGGGGGGCTGGAGTCCCAGGTTCGGGCCCAGCTTGGGTTCCCCGACCTGCCCTTCCGCTGTCTTGGGGGATTGGACGCCACGCGGCAGTGTTAGGTCGGTGCTGCGGAACCTATGCAGGATACAGGCCGTGAGGTCCCTGGCGCCCGCGGGCAGGGCACCACAGGCCGAGGGCTGCGCCAGCCGGCTTGTCCCGGCCAGCCGGGCGGTCCCGCGTCCCGGCGCAGTTCCGCTGGGGTCCAGATGCCCGGCCCTCAAGGGCGAGGCGCGCGCTCCCCGGGGAACCGGGCTGCGGAGCAGGCGGCCCGCGTTGGGCGGCGGTGGCACGAGAGGGCCATCTGCCTGGGTGCCGAGAACTGCAGCGTACGCGGTGCGAGGCACGGCCCGTCCCGGCCCCTAGCCGGACGGGCACGCACCTACCCACGCCCGCCGGCGCCCGCTGCCCGAGCCCTAGTGCCAGGCCCCGACCCTGACTAGGCGCGGGAGGAGGTGCAGGGACTACAGGACCCCTCCCCCGGCGTTCCCCTCGCCCCGCCCGAGGCTGCGAGGACCCTTGGGCCCGGGGGTGGTGAGGGAGCTTCGTCCCGGCTGGGCCCGGGCTGGGGACTCGGCCTCCCCGGGCGGGGGCCGCACGGCTGCAGGCCGAGGTGCGGGCGCGCTGTCAGGCTGCAGCCCGGCTCGGTGCTGGGGGTGGGCTCAGCGCTGGGGTCGCCTGGCCTCGTTCTCCCGCGGAGGCCACGCTGGGCGAGCAGTGCCCGGGCGGGTAACCCGACCCGGCTCCCCGGAGCCGCTCACCCCGCACGGCCGGGCAGGGGGAGGGAGAGGGATGGGGGGGAGGGGGAAGGGAAGGGGTGGTGGGTGAGGGGCTGTGGGCACCACAGGGCCGAGTCCCTGGCCCGTCTGCGCTGCTGTAGGGCGGCTGCCTGCGGCGCCCGGGAAGATCCAGACTCTGCCTTGCGGGCGTCGAGCCTGAGGCAGGAGGGAGCTCTGGGGCTGCACAGGCTTGGCTCGGGGAGGCAGACCCGAGCTGCTGCCTCCATTTTGTTTCCTGCTCAGCTTGGTCTGTGGTGGTGGTGGTGGTGGTGGTGTGGGTTTGGGGTGCGGCCGGGTAGGGGGGTTCACCTGCGGCCGCGTCCTCTCGGGGCCTGAGGCCTCGAAGACCCCAGCCCAAGCCCCCAGGTGAGCCCTGCGGCAGGAGGGGGGTTGCCTTGGCCTCGGGCCGAACCCAGCTGGCTGAGGGCAGGTGCCCAGTGGATGGGGAGCCTGGGCTGTAACCTAAGATGGAGGCCGGGACTGACGCGGGCCCGAGCGGGGCTGGCGGGGAGATCGGACAGGCCTCAGCCGGGCCAGGTGCCGCCTGGGTTGGGGTTCGAGACGCGTAGGGTGCAGTAGCCGTGTGCGGCCCGAGGCCGGCGCCGTGCCCCGAGGTAGGTGAGGGGATCGGTATGCCACCCACGACGCCCGCAGGCCCCGACACTCCAAGGAGGCGCGCGAGGCCCCTGGGGAGCCCGCCTCAGGCCCCGCCCGGGCAGCCGGGCCGGCCCGTAGGCCCGGGGCGCGAGCGGGCACGCAGGGGGAGGGGAGGGGGCGGCAGCGGCAGCTCTGCTGATTGGGCGGCGCGTTCGCAAGCCCGACTTCACCCGCCCTGAACCCCGAAGAGTGAGTCGAGGGAGCGCGCGCGCTCGGTGGGGGAAGGGGTGCGCGCGCACTCAGGGCCCAGCCGCACGCGGGCCGGCGCGAGGCGCTCGGTCGCACGCGCCGCCGCGGGGGCGCGCGCGGTGGGGGTGTGAGGAGGAGGAGGAGGCGGCGGCGGAATAGGCCGGGGCAGGTCGCGCTCGCTGCCTTCTCCCCTGAAGAGAGACGCGGGGGGAGGGGGGTGCGGCGAGCGGCCCCGCTGTCTCCCCACCGCTCCGCTCGCACCCCAGTGTAATGAGGGTCACCCCCTCCCCCCAGCTGGCCCGGGAGGGGGCGCGGGGCACGGTAACTAGTACGCTGGGGTGGGCGGCGGGCAGGCGCGAGGAAGAGGGAGGGAGGAGGCTGCCGGACGGGGAAGATGGTGGTGGCCGTGAGGTGAGGGGCTCCGGGGAGGGCCGGGCGCGGTGCGGGGTTAGTGGCCGGCGGCGCTGCAGCCGCGGGCCCCCTCCCCCTCCTCCATCACTACCAGCCCGGCTTAGGCCTAGCTGGCCGGGCTGCCGCGAACTTCCTCCCGGCACGGCCCTTGCCCCGCCGGCCGCCCGCGAGCACCTCGGCCTCCGCCTCCCCTCAGGTAGCAGGCTGCGGGGTGCAGGGCCGGCTGCCCTCCCGCAGCAAACTTTGCTTCCTGCTGAATATTGATGAGTGCGATCGGCTCGGCCGGGAGGTGCTGCGGCGGCTGCGGGAAGGAGCGCGGCCCGGGCAGGCGGCGGCGGCGTCGGCAGCAGCCATGTTTGTCAAGCTGTAGCAGCTGCTGCTGCCCTGACTGGGCTTCGCCGACCGCCTCGGTATCTCCCCCTGCTGCGTCCCGGCCCGTGGGCCCTGCAGCTGCGGACCCAGCAGGCCAGCATTCAGGAAGGCGAGCTCTGGGGTGCAACCGCCTCGGCCGGCTCGCCAGCGGCCTGTGGACCGCCGCTGCAAAGGCTCCGGCTCCGGCGCTGGCTGGGCGCAGGGTGCAGCGCTATTGTGACCGCTGCGCCCGAGCGAGCCAGGAAGGGGGGAAGTACCTTTTTGTGCAGGGTCCAGGAGCCCCCCCTCGGATCCCGCAGCCTTTTGCCTTTGAGAGATCCAGCTGATCAACCCCTCGTGGGGGTCGGGGGGAAGACGATTCCTGTTTGAGATTTGGGAATTTTGACTGCCAGAGGGGTTTTAATTTTGGTTCAGCCCAAGTGTCCACCAGTCTGCAGAGGAGGAAAAAGCGACGGGCTGTTTCTATGTGGCAGGATCGGCCCAGCTTCAGGAAAATGGAGTTTTCAGAGGCTTACTGAGGCCAGTTTTTCATCTCCAGTCGGGGGAACTTTTTCTGCCCGTAGAAGTGCAGCAGAAAGGAATAGAGGCCACTAGGCCTTGAAGTGGCTGCCATTTTGAAGAGTCGAGTCAGATGGCCTATTAACTCAGATTAATTGCTGTGCTTTTTGGATTCCAGGTTGATGCCGGCCCAGGATGGATCAGACCTGTGAACTACCCAGAAGAAATTGCCTGCTGCCCTTTTCCAATCCAGTGATTTTAGATGCCCCTGAAGACAAGGACAGCCCTTTCGGTAATGGTCAATCCAATTTTTCTGAGCCACTTAATGGGTGTACTATGCAGTTATCGACTGTCAGTGGAACATCCCAAAATGCTTATGGACAAGATTCTCCATCTTGTTACATTCCACTGCGGAGACTACAGGATTTGGCCTCCATGATCAATGTAGAGTATTTAAATGGGTCTGCTGATGGATCAGAATCCTTTCAAGACCCTGAAAAAAGTGATTCAAGAGCTCAGACGCCAATTGTTTGCACTTCCTTGAGTCCTGGTGGTCCTACAGCACTTGCTATGAAACAGGAACCCTCTTGTAATAACTCCCCTGAACTCCAGGTAAAAGTAACAAAGACTATCAAGAATGGCTTTCTGCACTTTGAGAATTTTACTTGTCTGGACGATGCAGATGTAGATTCTGAAATGGACCCAGAACAGCCAGTCACAGAGGAGGAGAGTATAGAGGAGATCTTTGAGGAAACTCAGACCAATGCCACCTGCAATTATGAGACTAAATCAGAGAATGGTGTAAAAGTGGCCATGGGAAGTGAACAAGACAGCACACCAGAGAGTAGACACGGTGCAGTCAAATCGCCATTCTTGCCATTAGCTCCTCAGACTGAAACACAGAAAAATAAGCAAAGAAATGAAGTGGACGGCAGCAATGAAAAAGCAGCCCTTCTCCCAGCCCCCTTTTCACTAGGAGATACAAACGTTACGATAGAAGAGCAATTAAACTCAATAAATTTATCTTTTCAGGATGATCCAGACTCCTGTACCAGTACATTAGGAAACATGCTAGAATTACCTGGAACTTCATCATCATCTACTTCACAGGAATTACCATTTGTAAGCAGTTTTTGGTACAACTTAAATATATATTTATATGTATATGTACAGGCCACTTAAAGGGAAACTTGTAACAAATTTGTTTTTGGTTGCATATCAGTTCACAGCTGAAATATTGCTAATCATAAGCTTTTGGGCAAAATTTTGTTTTGATTTTTAAATTTATCTCTATTGTATGAGTTTGATTATTTTAAGCTTTTTCCAAATAACTCTCTGTTGAGGGCAGGCTAATGCTTTTAAGGGCATTCGATTGAGTTCAGATATAATTTCTCAGGATGGTGGTATACATATGATTAAGAAAAAAAACGATGGGTTTTGGCCTGCCAGTATCATGAATGCAGGTGAACCAATTTAGTACTTGGAATTCTATTGCTGTACATGGCAGATTAGTTTTTTACTTGATGACTTGACTCTTGCTTCAGGTTGAAGTACATTTTGAGCACAGATTAAAGTAGCTAAGATGAGGTTTTCTTAGACATTTGTCAAAATCTAAATTAGACTTTTTCTGAACTACCTGTTGTGAAGGTATAGCATCCTTTGCTTTTGATAACTGCCACCATTAGGCCTTTTTTGTTGTTGTTGAGATGGAGTCTTGCTCTGTCGCCCAGGCTGGAGTACAGTGGTTGTTCACTGCAACCTCCGCCTCCTGGGTTCAAGTGATTCTCCTGCCTCACCCTCTTGAGTAGCTGGTATTCACCATTCCCGGCTAATTTTTGTATCACCATTAGCTCTTGAGCTATTTCTAGTTTTATTTTTAATAGAACCCTAACTAAAAGTTTTAAATTTATTTATTGTTTAGAGAGTGGCTTCACCATGTTGTCCAGGCTGGCATTGAACTCCTGGGATCATTCAGTCCGCTTGCATCAGCTAGGACCACAGTAGTTTCAGATTTTGAAGTGTGTATGTGTGTGTGATACATATATATTTTGTGTGTATAGAAATGGAGAGTATCTTATTTGAGTTGCTGTTTTCAGTAATGCTGTCAAGTATTGCTAGAGGGTGGTAAATGAAAACGTTTGTTTTTATTTGAGCTTTGCAGAATTTCTTGACTTCTGGCTAAATGATCAGTTCACTTCTCTTAGCCTCATTTTATTGCCTCTCAATTCTGAAAGTACTTGATTGCTGTAAGATTCCTTCAGCTTTAAATATTAATATTTGATACTGATTTTGTTTCTGCCCCAACACATTGTTGTGGTCATCACTGGTAATATTACCAAAAAGAAATTTTTTTTGGCCAAAAAATGTCTCAGAGATACCATGTAAGTTTTTACAGGAAAAACTTCTATGGTATGTGATTATTTTGAGTTCGTTAAACATTCACTTTACCATATATCCCTGCTGTTCTTTAAAGTTACAGAGGGAGAATGTAGGTGTGTCAGTTTTGTTTCTGTTGATTCCTATCTTATCTTTTTTTTTTTTTTTTG
>NW_016107793.1:1075859-1077272 GCF_001604975.1 Cebus imitator
GGGGTTTCACCATGTTGACCAGGATGGTCTCGATCTCTTGACCTCGTGATCCACCCGCCTCGGCCTCCCAAAGTGCTGGGATTACAGGCGTGAGCCACCGAGCCCGGCCCTTGATTCCTATCTTAATTGTGCGTTAGTACTCCTTGATTTCTTGGCAATTGCAGATTTAAAAAATTTGTTATAGTGATTATCTTGAGTTTGTATTGTCCTACACAATAGGGTGGATAGGCTGTTATGAAAACCTGTTCGCAGCTCAGACAAATCCTTTTTCTTGGGTTCACATTGAAATTTATTTTACATATATTGTTTTGTCTTTGTTTTCTCACATAAATTTAAATATGAGAATGGAGATAGATGTTTCTCTAGAAGCATACAAATAGAACTATAAATCTGTTTCTTATCAAAGAGATGTTAGTGGAGTATTGGTTCTATTAAAAACAACTGAAGGCCGGGCCTGGTGGCTCACGCCTGTAATCTCAGCTCTTCAGGAGGCTGTCAGGTAGATCACCTGAGGTTAGGAGTTCGAGCCTAGCCTGGCCATCATGGTGAAACCCCGTCTCTACAAAAATATAAAAATTAGCCAGGTGTGATGGTGGGCACCTGTAATCCCAGCTGCTTGGGAGGCTGAGGCAGGAGAATTCACTTGAATCCAGGAGGTCCAGGCTGCAGTGAGCTGAGATTGTGTCATTGCACTCCAGCCTGGAAGACAAGAGTGAAACTCTGTCTCAGACAACAACAACAACAACAACAAAACAACAACAACAAAAGCAACCTGGAAATATTGGAGCTCTAAGATAGTAGTTTACATGTCTAAAATGGGAGTTAGTAAATGTATAAAGGTAGAAATTTTCTTTTTTTCAGGGAGAAATTGAAATTATTCAAATACTTTATAAGCTTGAAGAAGCAAGTATGTAGTTTATTTACTTTTATTTATTTATTTTATTTATTTGCTTTTTTGAGATAGTCCTGCTCTGTTGCCCAGGCTGGAGTATAGTGGCACAATCTTGGCTCACTTCAGCCTCCTCCTCCTGAGTTCAATCAATTCTCCTGCCTCAGCCTCCCAAGTAGGTGGGACTGTAGGTGTGCACCACCACGCCCGACTAATTTTTGTATTTTTGTTAGAGACGAGATTTCACCATGTTGGCCAGGCTGGTCTCAAACTGCTGACCTTAGGTGATCCGTCTACCTTGGCCTCCCAGTGCTGGGATTACAGGCGTGAGCCACTGTACCCATCCCCTAGTTTATTATTTTAGGACTTTGGTTCAAAGTTGTGGTTGAAATCTATTGCTTTTGTTTTTGCCTTTGATATTTTTAAACTGAGAGCTTTTTTTTTTTAAGACAGAGTTTTGCTCTTGTCCAGGCTGGAGTGCAGTGGCGCAATCTCAGCTCACTGCAACCTCTACCTCCTGGGTT
>NW_016107793.1:1079357-1082724 GCF_001604975.1 Cebus imitator
AAAAAAAAAAAAAAAACAAAATTATCTTGGCAGTGGGTGAGAGTAGTTATTAGGGACTTCCTGTCTAGAATTAGAGAAAGATCAGGGACATATTTTCTGTTATTTTATGTATCTACTTCTATTTTTTTTTCTCGCCTGCCTCCTCCTGTATCTACTTGTAAGTGGACTGTTTGCGCGTTGTCACGAATGCATAGCCTCTTCAGTTTACCCTCATGTGCTCTTATTTTCTCTGCATACAGTGAAGTGAAGTGATTGTCAATATAGTTTATAATCCTGACCTGGTACTTTTATATTTAATTGGGTTGTTATCTTCTAATTCCTTCCAGTGTACAAAGCCTTTGTGCTTTGAGTTGTTGTTGAGACAGGCTGGGGGCTTTGGATGTGGAGAATTAAATGAGCATGGCATTTTCAGAGGATACTTGTTGGAAATTGCTTGGATAGGATGCATATAGTTAGGTAATAAGGCCTAGAAATCCAGACTGAAGCATTTGATATTGATGTGATAGGAACTGGCAGCCAGTGAGAGATTTTAGCTGAGAAGTGATGTGAAATCTGTTTGGAAGACTTGGACTAGGGGAGATTAGAGGCAGGGTTAGGATGTAGTATCTGTTGAGAATAGTAATTAGGACTTAAGAATTGGCCCAGTGGCATGTGCCTGTAGTCCTAGCCACTTGGGAGGCTGGGGCAGGAGGATTGCTTGAGGCTGCAGTGAGCTATGTTTGCTCCTGTGAATAGCCACTGCACTCCAGCTCGGGCAACATAACGAGATTCTGTCTCTCAAAAAAAAAAAAAAAATAAATAAATAAATAAAATAAAAACTTGAGCACAGTCAGTACTCAAAAGAAAGGGGGTACATCTGAAAGATTATTTCAAAGGGAGAAAATTGGCAGCTCTTTTGGTGCTACCTGACCTCTAGGCAAAGATTGGAGTCTGGATTTGGTGAATGGAGAGAGGGGAGGGCAGATGATGTCTAAGGCCTATAGTTTTGCTGCCTGAGACAAAAATGATTCCTCAGAGATTCCTTCCTCTTCTCTATCCGTCATCCTATGATTTTCTACTCCCTTAGCCATCTTGGAGGAAAATTGATCTCTCCACACCTGAGGTTCTGCTCTCTATCTGACTTGCTCCTTCTTGCTGGGTGACCTTGGTTTTTTTTTCTTTGGTGGTGGTTTTTTTTTTTTTTTTTTTAAATATGGGGTTTCACCATGATGGCCAGGCTGGTCTTGAACTCCCGACCTCGGGTGATCCACCCACCTTGGCTTTTCAAAGTGCTAGGATTACAAGTGTGAGCCACCGCGTTCGGCGTTTTTTGTTTTTTAAGACGGATTCTTGCTGGGTGCAGTGGCGCACACCTGTAATCCCAGCACTTTGGGAGGCTAAGATGGGCGGATCACAAGGTCAAGAGATCATCCTGGCCAACGTGGTGAAACCCCGTTTCTACAAAAATTAACCAGACTTGGTGGCATGCACCTGTGGTCCCAGCTACTCGGGAGGCTGAGGTGGAAGAATCGCTTGAACCTAGGAGGCGGAGGTTGCAGTGAGCCGAGATTGCACCATTGCACTCCAGCCTGGCGACAGAGCAAGACTCTGTCTCAAAACAAAAAAAAAAGATGGATTCTTGCTCTGTTGCCCAGGCTGGAGTGCAGTGGCGTGATCTAAGTTCACTGGAACCTCTGCCTCCTGGGTTCAAGCAATTCTCCTGCCTCAGCCTCCCAAGTAGCTGAAATTAACAGGCACATACCACCACGCCCAGCTAATTTTTTGTATCTTTAGTATAGTAGAGACGGGGCTTCACCGTGTTAGCCAGGCTGGTCTCGAACTCCTGATGTTGTGATCCGTCTGCCTTGGCTTCCCTAAGTGCTGGGATTACAGTTGAGAGCCACCGCACCTGGCTCACCACCACTTTTTTTTGAGACAGGATCTTGCTCTGTCGCCCAGGCTGGATGTATTACAGTGGTGCGATCTCGGCTCACTGCAACCTTTGCCTTCCAGGTTTAAGTGATTCCCCTGCCTCAGCCTCCTGAGTAGCAGGGACTACAGGCGACTGCCACCATGCCTGGCTAGTTTTTGTACTTTTAGTAGAGACAAGGTTTCGCCACGTTGGCCAAGCTGGTCTCAAACTCTTGACCTCAAGTGATCCACCTACCTCTGCCTCCCAAAGTGCTGGGATTACAGGTGTAAGCCACTGTGCCCAGCCTATTATGTCCATTTTGAACCCATCTCTTTTATTGCCAAACATGTATTTACTTCTGTGTTCATTATGACATTGTTATCCTATTCTTAAAGCTGGAAACCTTGCAATCATTTGTTGATTTAAGTGATTAAAATATATTTGAGTACCTCCTGAGCCAGGCACTGCCAGTATAATAAAAAATAAAAAAAATGAAAAGAAGGAAAGAGATAGTCTGCTTTTAAGGAACTTCACTGTGTGGTAAAAGCTAGCGTAAACAATGACAATACAGAATACTAAATGGTCTGGTAGGTGTTATGTATGCAGTACTTTGGGAGTGTGGAGGAAGGCATGCCTAGAGTATTCAGGGAGGACTTCACAGAGTGGTTATTTATAGTTTGAGCAGAGACATACCAGTAAGAGGTAATAGCACATGCAAGTGGCCTGAAATTCTTGGCTAGCTATCTGGGAGGAGTGGGTTTGTCAGGAGATAAAGGTATAAAGATAGGCTTATATACCATGCTGTATACTTGAATGTTTTTACTATTACAAAGTTTTACAGCTGCCCTCAGCTTCTTCCTTTATTCATTTTTCTATGAAGTCTTTATTGTTGGTTTTCATTTAGCCTTTCCTTCTAGTCTGTTCTATGTAAAATTACTTCCTCCTTCTAAAATGAGAAATACTAGGTCTCTGCTTAAATTTGTAATTTAAATGCTTCACACCTCATTTTCTTAACAAATAAAGCCCAAATTCAGTGTCCCTTTTCGATAGGACCCTGTCCTGACTTTTCCAAATCTTATGCTAGAGCCTTGTGTACCCTGGGTTCAGCCAAACTGAACTCTTAATGGTCCCTTGCTCATGCCTTTAGTCTCCTGGTCTGATTCATCTTTGCATCTTTTTTTTTTTTTTTTTTTTGAGGCAGAGTCTCACTCTGTTGCCCAGGCTGGAGTGCAGTGGCACAATCTTGGCTCACTGCAACCTCTGCCTCCCAGGTTCAAGCAATTCTGCCTCAGCCTTCCAAGAAGCTGGGATTACAAGCCTATGCCACCAAGCCCGGCTAATTTTTTTTGTATTGTATTTCATTTTTTTTGAGACAGAGTTTCGCTCTTGTTACCCAGGCTGGAGTGCAGTGGCGTGATCTCTCCTCACCGCAACCCCCGCCTCCTGGGTTCAAGCAATTCTCCTGCCTCAGCCTCC
>NW_016107793.1:1084639-1086911 GCF_001604975.1 Cebus imitator
AGAGACGGGGTTTCACCATGTTGACCAGGATGGTCTCGATCTCTTGACCTCGTGATCCACCCGCCTCGGCCTCCCAAAGTGCTGGGATTACAGGCTTGAGCCACCGCGCCCGGCCCTTCTTATGAAATTTTTGTGGTCGGGCGCGGCAGTTCACACCTGTAATCCTAGCACTTTGGGAGGCTGAGGCGGGTGGATTACCTGAGGTCAGGAGTTCGAGATCAGCCTGGCCAACACGGTGAAACCCTGTCTCTACTAAAAATACAATTAGCCCAGCGCCGTGGCGTGTGCCTGTAATCCCAGCTACTCAGGAGACTGAGACAGTGAGGCAGGAGAATTGCTTGAACCTGGGAGGTGAAGGTTACAATGAACCAAAATCACGCCACTGCACTCCAGCCTGGGCTACAAAGAGAGACTTCGTCTCCAAAAAAAAAAAAGAAAAATAAATTTTCATTTAGATAAAAATAGATTTGGATGTGGAACTCACGACCTCAGGTGATCCGCCCACATTGGCCTCCCAGAGTGCTGGGATTACAGGCATGAGCCACCATCCCCAGCCTGCCCATGGAATTTCTATTTTTTTTTGAGACAGCGGAGTCTCATTCTGACAACTAGGCTGGAGTGCAGTGGTGTGATCTTGGCTCACTGCAACCTTTGCCTACTGGGTTCAAGCGATTGTCCTGTCTCAGCTTCCTGAGTAGCTGGGACTACAGGTGTGTGCCACCATGCCCAGCTAATTTCTTATATTTTTAGTAGGGATGGGGTTTCACCATGTTGGCCAGGCTGGTCTGGAACTCCTGGCCTCAAGTGATTTGCCTGACTTAGCCTCCCAAAGTATTGGGTTTACAGGTATGAGCTACTGCTCCCTACCATAATTTTTTTTTTTTTTTTGAGATGGAGTTTCACTCTTGTTGCCCAGGCTGGAGTGCAATGGTGCGATCTCAGCTCACCACAACCTCTGCCTTAGGGTCAAGCCAGTGTCTTGCCTCAGCCTCCCGAGTAGCTGGTATAACAGGCATGCACCACCATGCCTGACTGACTATTTTGTACTTTTAGTAGAGACAGTGTGTTTTCATGTTGGTCAGGCTGGTCTTGAACTCCCGACCTCTGGTGATCCGCTCGCCTTGGCCTCCCAAAGTGCTGGGATTACAGGCATGAGCCACCTCATCCGGCCTTTTCACCAATCTTATTCAGGTATTGACATTCATATAATTTATCCATCTTACTCAAATGTCCTTAAGTTGTATTTTTCTCCTTAAATCTGTATTTCTATCAGGTTATATTTTAGATATACCCAGTTTTACTGGTAGTCTTTCATTGTGTGTGTATTAAGTTCTTCATGTTTTTATCACCTGTATAGGTTAGTATATACATGACTGCTGTCAAGTTTCTAAATATCTGCGGGGTGCAGTGGCTCATGCCTGTAATCCTGGCACTTTGGGAGGCTGAGGCCACTGGATCACCTGAGGTCAGGAGTTTGAGACCAGCCTGGCCAACATGGTGAAACCCTGTATCTACTAAAAATACAAAAAAAATTAGCTGGGTGTAGTGGTTCATGACTGTAATCCCAGCTACTTGGGTGGCTGAGGCAGGAGAATCGCTTGAACCTGGGAGGCGGAGGTTGCAGTGAGCTGAGATTGCGCCACTGCACTCTAGCCTGGGTGTATGTCTCTTGTCTTAAAAGAAAAAAAGTCGCTGAACATTTCTAATACCATAAGGATCCCTCCTGTTGCCAGCCCTTTTGTAACTACATCCATCTTCTTGGCAATCCTTCCATCTCTTTTTTGTATGTGACAGGGTCTTGTTCTGTCAGCCAGGCTGGAGTGCAGTAGTTGAATCTCAGCTCACTGCAACTTCTGCATCCAAAGCTTAAGCGATCCTCCCACCTCAGGCTCCTCAGCCTCCTGAGTAGCTGGTACTGCAGGTACCTGCCACCATGTTCAGCTAATTTTTGTAGAGATGGGGTTTTAACAGTGTTGCTCAGGCTGATCTTGAACTTGTGAGCTCAAGTAATCCGCCTGCCTTGGCCTTCCAAAGTGCTGGGGTTATAGACGGGAGCCACCATGCCTGGCCCAACCCCTCCATCTCTAGCCTTTGCCAGCTACTAATCTTTTTCTCTAAAATTTTGTCATTTCATAAATGTTAGGTAAATATGATGTAACCTAGTATGTAGCCTTTGGGATTATCTTTTTATAGAGTATTTATCTTTTTTCATTTAGCATTATTTCCTGGTGATTCATCTAAGCTGTTATGTCAATAGCTTTTTTTTTTTTTT
>NW_016107793.1:1087061-1088569 GCF_001604975.1 Cebus imitator
TTTTTGAGATGGAGTTTTGCTCTTGTTGCCCAGGCTGGAGTGCAATGATGCCATCTTGGCTCGCTGCAACCTCAGCCTCCCAGGTTCAAGCGATCCTCCTGCCTCAGCCTTCTGAGCAGCTCGATTATAGGCCCCTGCCACCATGCCCAGCTAATTTTTGTATTTTTAGTAGAGACAGGCTTTCACCATGTTGACCAGGCTGGTCTCCAACTCCTGACCTCAGGTGATACACGTGCCTTGGCCTCCCAAAGTGCTGGGATTACGGGTTTTTATGGAGGATTCCATGCAGAGAGAGTTCTTTCTATATTCTAGATTAGCATTCCCCAGCCTTTTTGGCATCACGGACTGATATTGTGGGAAACAGTTTTTCCATAGGCATGAGTGGGATGGTTTGAGGATGAAACTGTTTCACCTTAGACATCAGGCGTTAGTTAGAATCTCATAAGGAGCTCGCAACCTAGATCTCTTGCATGCACAGTTCACTATAGGGTTCATGATCCTTTGAGAATCTTATGCCGCTCGTGATCTGACAGGAGTGGGAGCTCAGGCGATAATGCTCCCTTGCCTGCTGCTTACTTCCTGGTTTGCAGCCTGGTTTCTAACAGGCTGAGGACCAGTACTGGTCCACGGCCAAGGCTTTAGGGACCCATATTATAGATGATCTACATTCTTTAAAGTGGTGTATACAAACCATACTTTTTTTTTTTGTGACAGAGTCTTTCTTTGTCACCCAGGCTGGAGTGCAGTGGTGCCATCTCAGCGCATTGCAACGTCCACCGCGCCCACCACGCCTGGCTAATTTTTTGTATTTTTAGTAGAGATGGGATTTCTCCATGTTGCCCATGCTGGTCTCCAACTCCTGAGTTCAGGCCATCCACCAACTCAGCCTCCCAAAGTGCTAGGATTAGGCATGAGCCATGGTGCCTGGCCACAAACCAGACTTTGAAATTGTTGCTTCCATTTTTAGATAATTTGTTAGGGAACCAATAAAAGCTTACATACTTGTGATTTTCTCTTAGTAAATTGGAATAAATTTTAATGTTTGTTGCTGTTATTAGGTGAAATTACTTTATTAAGACCACTAAAGTTCCTTTCACATCTTCAGTGACCTTATATAAAATACCATAATACTTTTTTAGTGATTGCTGGAAAGATAAAATCTACTTTGGAGGATGAACAATTATATTTATACATTAGATTAAATTAAAAGTAATTACTGGTTATATGATATTCCCTCACATACCAGAATGAGTCTGAAGGTAATCTTTCTTTGTAAATTATGGGGCTATATTTTCTGTGTTATCTCTGATTTCTCTTGATGCTGTAATTGGATATTTTGGGGCTCCCTGGTGAAAGTAAGTGATGTGCAAGTTGTGTCTATACTCAGTGAAAATAACAGACATTAATGCCACACTAATTTGTCATTGGAATTTTACATTCAAAAGCATTTCTTTTTAAAAATCTGATTATAAATTGATAATTTATGGTTGTATCTATCAAAGGCATTT
>NW_016107793.1:1088991-1091880 GCF_001604975.1 Cebus imitator
CCTGGGCTCAGGCAATTCTCCTGCCTCAGCCTCCTGAGTAGCTGGGACTACAGGCACGCGCCACCATGCCCAGCTAATTTTTGTATTTTTAGTAGAGACGGGGTTTCACCATGTTGACTGGGATGGTCTCGATCTCTTGACCTCGTGATCCACCTGCCTAGGCCTCCCAAAGTGCTGGGATTACAGACTTGAGCCACCGCGCCCGGCCCAAAGGCATTTCTTTAACATTGTAGTTGGTTCAACTGGAAATACTAAGTCTGTTTTTATAATTAGTATATTGGGGAACAGCACTTCCATCATACCACAACACAATATATAAAGAATTGCTGG
Source organism: Cebus imitator (assembly GCF_001604975.1). Lineage (NCBI taxonomy): Eukaryota > Metazoa > Chordata > Mammalia > Primates > Cebidae > Cebus > Cebus imitator. The sequence goes on from NW_016107793.1 coordinate 1,089,322, forward strand.
CAGGGTGCGGTGGCTCATGCCTATAATCCCAGCACTTTGGGAGGCCTAGGTAGGTGGATTACCTGAGGTCAGGAGCTGGAGAGCAGCCTGTGCAACATGGTGAAACTCTGTCTCTACTAAAAATACAAAAGTTAGGCAGATGTAGTGGTGTGCGCCTATAGTCCCAGCTTCATGGGAGGCTGAAGCAGGACAATTGCTTGAACCTGGGAGGCAGAGGTTGCAGTGAGCCGAGATCGTGCCATTGCACTCCAGCCTGGACAACAGAGTGAGAATCCGTCTTAAAAAAAAAAAAAAAAAAAAAAAAGGAAATGTGGTTGCAGTACATTTGTTGGGTGGTAGTTAAGTTCTTTTATTTTTATTTTCTTTGAGACGGTGTCTCCCTCTAAAAATGCAGTTGTAGTACGTTTGTTAAGTGGTAATTAAGTTCTTTTATTATTTTAAAAAAATTTTTATTTCTTTTGAGACAGAGTCTCCCTCTATTGCCCAGGCTGGAGTATAGTGGCACAGTCTTGGCTCACTGCAACCTCCGCCTCCTGGGTTCAAGCATTTCTCCTGCCTCAGCCTCCCGAGTAGCTGTGACTACAGGCACACGCCATGACACCCGGCTAGTTTTGTTGTATTTTTAGTAGAGATGGGGTTTTACCATATTGGTCAGGCTGGTCTCAAACTCCTGACCTCGTGATCTGCCTGCCTCGGCCCCCCAAAGTGCTGGGATTATAGGCTTGAGCCACTGCGCCCGGCCAAGTTCTTTTGTTTATTTATTTTTTCCAGACGGAGTCTTGCTGTGTCTCCATAATGGAGTGCAGTGACATGGTTGCAGCTCTTGCAGCCTCTGCCTCTCAGGTTCAAGTGATTCTCCTGCCTCAGTCTCCTGAGTAGCTGGGACTACAGGCATATGCCACCAGGCCCAGCTAATTCTTGTATTTTTAGTAGAGATGGGGTTTCACCATGTTGGCCAGAATGGTTGTGGTCTCTTGACCTTGTGATCCACTCGCCTCAACCTCCCAAAGTGCTGGGATTATAGGCGTGAGCCACTTTGCACGGACTAAATTTTGTATTTTTAGTAGAGACGGATTTTTGCCATGTTGACCAGGCTGTTCTCAAACTCCTGACCTCAAGTGATCTGCCTGCTTCTACCTCCCAAAGTGTAGCTGGGTTTACAGGTGTGTGCCACCATGCCCAGCTAATTGTTATAGTTTTTGTAGGGATGGGATTGCACTATGTTGTCTAGGGTAGTCTTTAACTCTTGGGCTCAAGTGGTATCCTCCTGCCTTGACCTCTGAAAGTGTTGGGATTACAGGCGTGAGCCACTGTGCCCCGCTAGGTACTATTATGTATGTATGTATGTATTTATGTTTTTGGAACAGAGCCTTACTCCATTCCAAGCCTTACTTATTCCAGACTGCAATGCAGTGGCATGATGTCAGCACACTGCATCTTCTACCTCCTGGGTTCAAGTGATTCTTGTGCCTCAGCCTCCGAAGTAGCTGGGATTATAGCCGTGTGCCCTCATGCCAAATTTTTGTATTTTTAGTAGAGATGGGGTTTCACCATGTTGGCCAAGCTGGTCTTGAACTCCAGGCCTCAAGTGATCTGCCCTCCTTGGCCTCCCAAAGTGCTGGGATAACAGGAGTGAGCCACCATGCCTGGCCCAGGTTTTATATTTATTCTTTTTTTCTTTTTTTTTTTTTTGAGATGGAGTCTTGCTGTGTTGTCCAGGCTGGAGTGCAGTGGCGAGATCTTGGCTCACTGCAACCTCTACCTCCTGGGTTCAAGTCATTCTCCTGCTTCAGCCTTTTGAGTAGTTGGGATTACAGGCGCCTACCACCATGCCGATTAATTTTTGTATTTTTAGTAGAGGCAGAGTTTTACCATGTTGGTGAGGTTGGTCTTGAACTCCTGACCTCAGGGGATCTGCTTGCCTTGGCCTCCCAAAGTGCTGGGATTATAGGCGTGAGTCACCATGCCCGGGCTTTTTATATTATTTCTGAAGGATAAACTGCTGATAATGGAATATCATTATATATTGGTGGATCTTGATGTACTTATTTCTGGATGGCTTTTTAAAAGGATTTTACCCATAGTTATAAATAGTGTATGAATTTAGCAATTGCCCCACACTTTGATAGCACTTATTATTGTTTTTTTTAATTAAATGAGTGAAAAATTCTACATGATTGCTTTAATTAGTATAGTTTTATTGTAGAAAATGATTTCTACTTATTTACTGTCTTTATTTTCTCCTAGGAGTTTTGTGTCAATATTCTTTGCTGATGTATCTTTTCGGATTTAATGTTTTATACATATTAAACTTTTATGTTATTGGACATAAATATTTTCCTAATCTGGTTTTCATTTTAGTTAATGATTTTCTGTAGTTATATAGTCAAAGTTTCATTATTATATAGCTAGATGTGTGTTTTCAAGTGATTTATTGATTCAGAGCTTATTGTGCTTCTAGATATTTGATAAAGAACTTGTAACTACTACAGTCTTATTGATTTACTAGGGATTTTCATATCCAGCACTATGCTAATAATTTGTATAGTGTTTCTAATA
>NW_016107793.1:1092132-1102927 GCF_001604975.1 Cebus imitator
GATGGGGTTTCACCATGTTGACCAGGATGGTCTCGATCTCTTGACCTCGTGATCCACCCGCCTCGGCCTCCCAAAGTGCTGGGATTACAGGCGTGAGCCACCGCGCCCGGCTCTAATACAGTTTTTTTGAGAACATAAGTTCTTAGAGCTGTGTATGGAATGTTTTTGCTATATTGGTTATATCTTCTGTCTAACAGACCCCTAAGTGTAACAGCTTAAAGGAATAAACATTATCTCACATTTTTTTTTTCTTTTTAAAGACAGGGTTTCATCATGTTGGTCAGGCTGGTCTTGAACTCCCGACCTCAGGTGATCTGCGTGCCTTGGCCTCCAAAGCGCTTGGATTACAGGCGTGAGCCACCATGCCTGGCCTTTTATCTCACATTTTCTAAGGAACCATGGAATGGCTTAGCTGAATGGTGCTAGCTCAGTCTCTCTAATGAAATTATAGTCAAGATGTCTGCCAGGGCTGCAATCTCTGAAGGCTATAGGATCGCTGTCCAAGATGGCTCACTCCTATAGCTGCTAGCTCTTTGTATTAGGCATGTTCTTTCCCACTTAGACTTCTCCATAGGCCTGCTCATAGTATGGTAGCTGGCTTCTCCCAGAGTGAGTGATCCTAGAGAGAGGGACAGACCAAGCAAGAAGATAGAGTAACTTTTTATGAAGTATTGCCCACACAGACCAAGCAGATGCAGAAGGGAATAAATACTCAAGGGCATGAATACCATGAGGCTGGGATAATTGGGGGCCATATAGGAATCTGGTTACCACATCCAACCAAATAAGAAATTAATAGTTTTAATTAAAGGAAAAGGATTCTCTGAAATAGGCATTCATTAATCAATTTTTGCTTTTAGGCTATAGTTTTTCAAATTGAATTTTTGAATAGATATGTGATTTAAAAATACATGAAAAATTAACCAGTCCAGTGACCTGTGTGCCATGTTTGCTCAGGTAACACCTCTAATTCTTGTGCTCCCCTACAGACTACCTTTTTTAAGGGAAAGGTAGTAAATTATGCACACTTGGTCTTCCTTTTTCACATAATAGTGTGTCTTGAAATCTTTCCATTTTAGAGCATAGCTTTCCTTTTTTTTGAGACAGACCTATCGCCCAGGCTGGAGTTCAGTGGCATGATCTCACTGCAACTTCTGCGTCCCGGGTTCTAGCGATTCTCCTGCCTCAGCCTCCTGAGTAGCTGGGAATATATGTGCCTGCTACCATGCCCAGCTAATTTTTGTATTTTTGGTAGAGACAGGGTTTTACCATGTTGGCCAGGCTGGTCTTGACCTCAGGTGATCCACTTGCCTTAGCCTCCCAAAGTACTGGGATTACAGCTCGGCAATTTTTTCTTTTTCTTTTTTCTTTTTTTTTTTGAGACGGAGTTTCGCTCTTGTTACCCAGGCTGGAGTGCAATGGCGCGATCTCGGCTCACCGCAACCTCCGCCTCCTGGGTTCAGGCAATTCTCCTGCCTCAGCCTCCTGAGTAGCTGGGATTACAGGCACGTGCCACCATGCCCAGCTAATTTTTTGTATTTTTAGTAGAGACGGGGTTTCACCATGTTGACCAGGATGGTCTCGATCTCTTGACCTCGTGATCCACCCGCCTCGGCCTCCCAAAGTGCTGGGATTACAGGCTTGAGCCACCGCGCCCGGCAATTTTTTATTTTTCTTTTGAGTCAGAGTCTTGCACTGTCGTCCAAAGTGGAGTGCATTGGTACAATCTCGGCTCACCGCAACCTCTGCCCCCGGTTCAAGTGATTCTCCTGTCTTACCCTCCCTAGTAGTTGGGACTACAGGCATGTGCAAACATGCCTGGCTAAATTTGTTTTTAGTAGAGATGGGGTTTCATCATGTTGGCCAGGCTGGTCTCGAACTCCTGACCTCAGGTGATCTGCCCACCTCAGACTCCCAAAGTTCTAGAATTACAGCGGTGAGCCACTGTGCCCAGCCAGTATGCTTTTAACTTTTTTCTTTTTTTGGTGATGGAGTCTTGCTCTGTCGCCAGGCTGGCGTACCATGGCGCAATCTCGGCCCACTGTAACCTCTGCCTCCTGGGTTCAAGTGATTCCCCTGCCTCAGCCTCCCAAGTAGCTGGAACTACAGGAATGCGCCACCACACTCGGCTAGTTTTTTGTATTTTGGTAGAGATGGGGTTTCACCATGTTGGCCAGGATGGTTTAGATCTCCCGACCTTGTGATCTGCCCTACTCACCCTCCCAAAATGCTGGGATTACAGGCATGAGCCACTGGGCCTGGCCGCTTTTAAATTGGTAACTGTATAACAAATATACATTCAAACTTGCCATACTATAAAAATTCTTATGTAAAATAATACTAAGTAAGATATTAGCTTGATTGTTTTTAAATAAAGAGGCAGTCTTGTTATTATTGCCCAGGCAGGTCTCAAACTCCTGGGCTCAGGCAATCCATTTGCCTCGGCCACCCAAAGTCCTGGGGGCCTCTGCTCCCAGCCCAGTTTGATTTTTTTTAAAAATTCATGCTTTAACGAAAAATTTCTTAAGAATCTAAAAAAGGCTGGTCACGGTGGCTCATGCCTGTAATCCTAGCACTTAGGGAGGCTGAGGCGGGTGGATCATGAGGTCAAGAGATTGAGACCATCCTGGCCAACATGGTGAAACCCTGTATCTACAAAAAATATAAAAATTAGCTGAGTGTGGCGGTACACCTGTAGTCCTAGCTACCCCGGAGGCTGAGGCAGGAGAATCTCTTGAACTTGGGAGGTGGACAGTGCAGTGAGCTGAGATCGCGCCACTGCACTCCAGTATGGGCGACAGAGCAAGACTCTGTCTCAAAAAAAAAAAAATCTAAAAAATAGGGGGGAGGAGCACAGAGGAATAAATAGTGGTCCCTAAATGCCCTAGATTACCCAGGGTATTGTATATTCCAAGATATTTAGAAATTAATAAATATTATTCCTTTTCTCCCTCAAATGCAATAATTCTCTTCATTAAGAATCCCCATGCAGGCCGTGCACCGTGGCTCACACCTGTAATCGCAGCACTTTAGGAGGTAGAAGCAGGCGGATCATTTGAGGTCAGGAGTTTGAGACCAGCCTGGCCAACATGGCAAAAACCCATCTCAACTAAAAATAGAAAAATTAGTCTGTGCTGGGTGGCTCACGCCTGTAATTCCAGCATTTTGGGAAGCCATGGAGGGTGGATCACGAGGTCAGGAATTCGAGACCAGCCTGGCCAACATGGTGAAACCTCATCTCTACTAAAAATACCAAAATTAGCTGGGTGTGGTGGTGCACGCCTATAATTCTAGCTGCTTGAGGCAGGAGAATTGCTTGAACAGAGTGAGACTTCATCTAAAAAAACAAAAAAAATTAGCTGGGCGTGGTGGCACACACCTTTAATCCCACCTACTCGGGATGCTGAGTCTGGACTCCAGTCATGGGCTATAGGGTGAAACTGCATCTCAAAAAAGTAAAATAAAATTCACCCTCTTAAAGGGTACAGATTTGAACAACTGTTAACACTGTCTAATTCCATAGCATTTTGTCACCCCAGAAGTAAACCCATTTCCAGCAGTCATTTCCCATTCAGTCTTCTCTAGCCCATCACAATCACTAATCTAGTTTATGTCTCTATGGATTTCCCTATTCTAGGCATTTCATACAAATACAATTGTGTAATTTGTGGCCTTTCGTGTCTGACTTCTTTAACTTAGCGTAATGTTTTCAGGATCATTCATGTTGTAGTATGTATGCATACTTCATTCCATTGTACTGCTGAATGTTGCATTATATTGATAACTATTTTCTGTTTATCTCTTCCAGTTGACGGACATTTTGTTTGTTCCACTTTGTGGCTATTAGGGGCAATGCTATTGTGAACATTTGTATTAAAGTTTTAGTGTAAATATATGTTTTCAGTTCTCTTGGGAAAATACTTAGAAGTGGTATTGCTGGGTCACATGGTCATTCTATGTTTAGCATTTTGAGGAACTGCTAGACTGTTTTACATAGTGGCTGTACCATTTTACAGTCCTACTGCAGCCTATGTAGGTTCTAATTTCTTTCTTTCCTTCTTTCTTTTTTTTTTTTTTTTTTCTGTTGAGAACGGAGAGTCTCTGTCTGTAGCCCAGGCTGGAGTGCAGTGGCACGATCTTGGCTTACTCTAACCTCTGCCTCTCAGGTTCAAGCAATTCTCCTGCCTTAGCCTCTCGAGTAGCCTGGACTACAGATGCCCGCCACCACGCTCAGCTAATTTTTGTATTTTTAGTAGTGGTGGAGTTTCACCGTGTTAGCCAGGCTGGTCTTGAACTCCTAACCTCAAGTTATCCACCCGCCTCAGCCTCCCAAAGTGCTGGAATTACAGGCATAAGCCACTACACCCAGCTGTGGGTTCTAATTTCTTAATATTCTCATCAACATTTGTTAATGTCATTTTAATTTTAGCCTGTAATCCTAGCTACTAGGGAGACTAAGATTATAGGATCATTGAGCCCAGGAAGCCAGGGCTGCAGTGAGTCAAGATTACACCACTATACTCCAGGCTAGATGATGGAGTGAGGTTTAATCTAAATAAATAAATAAATAAATAAATAAGAAAGTAATGGCAAAAACCAGAATTATTTGTACACCAATCTTTAGGTCTTTAGTATCTTTGTAAAGTTTTTTATAGTTTTTAGTGCATAATGTTCATATATTTTTTGAGATGGAGTCTCACCCTGTCACACAAGCAGGAGTGCAGTGGTGCTCTCTTGGCTTACTGCAAACTTTGCCTCCCGGGTTCAAGCAATTCTCCTGCCTCAGCCTCCCAAGTAGCTGGGATTACGGGTGCTCGCCACCATGCCTGGCTAATTTTTAAATTTTTTTGTAGAGGCAAGGTTTCGCCATGTTAGTCAGGCTGGTCTCGAACTCCTGATCTCTGGTGATCCATTTGCCTTGGCCTCCCAAAGTGCTGGGATTACAGATATGAGCCACCTCGCTTAGCTTTGGCTTGCCAGTATTTTCTTGAGGATTTTTTGTCTTAATTCATGAAGGATTAATTAAGTCCACAGTTTTCTTTTTTCCCTTTTTCTTTACTGTTTGTTTTTGTTTTTTGTTTTGTTTTGTCTTTTTGAGACAGAGTCTCCCTCTATTACCTAGGATGGAGAGTGTGGTGGCAGGATCTCGGCTCACTGCAACCTCTGTCTCCCCAGTTCAAGTGATTCTGGTGCCTCAGCCTCTCAGGTAGCTAGGATTACAGGTGTGTGCCACCACACCTGGCTAATTTTTGTATTTTTAGTAGTGACGGAATTTTGCCGTGTTGACCAGGCTGGTCTCAAACTCCTGATCTCAGGTGATCTGTCCACCTCAGCCTTCCAAAGTGCTGAGATTACATGTGTGAGCTACTGTTTGGCCTAAGTCCGAATTTTTTTTTTTTTTTTTTTTTGAGATAGTCTTGCTCTGTGGCCCAGGCTGGAATGCAGTGGTGTAATCTTAGCTTATTGCAACCTCTGCCACCCTGGCTCACATGATTCTCCTGCCTCAGCATCCTGAGTACCTGGGAGCATAGGCATCTACCACTATGCCTGAATTTTTTTTTGTATTTTTGTAGAGTTGTAGAGACGGAGTTTCACCATGTTGGCCAGGCTTATTTTGAACTCCTGACCTCAGGTGATGTGCCCGCCTCCATCTTCCCAAGTGCTGGCGTGAGCCACCGTGCCCGGGTAAGTCTACAGTTTTTTTGTGATGCCTTTGTCTGTTATTGATATCAGGGTAATACTATCTTCAAGATTACCCTTGAATGAGCTTTATTTCATTTTTTATGTGATTTAAAAAATTTTTTTTATTTTTATTTTTGTTTTTGAGACAGAGTCACACTTTGTTGCTTAAGCTGGAATCCACGCTTTAGGCTCACTGAAACCTCCACTTCTCAATTCAAGTGATTCTCCTGCCTCAGCCTCCTGAATAGCTGGGATTACAGGCACGTGCAACCACTCCTAGCTGATTTTTTGTATTTTTAGTAGAGATGGGATTTCACCATGTTGGCCAGGCTGGTCTTGAACTCCTGATCTCAGGTGACCTGCCTTCCTCAGCCTCCCAAAATGCTGCGATTACAGGGATGAGCCACCATGCCTGGCCCGCAGTTACTTCTTTAGTTCTTAATTAAAAGAGATTTTATCAGGGACTTTTTTTGTAATTTAGCATTTTGAAAATTGCTACCGTTAACTGGGACAGTCCATTCATTTATCTATTTGTCATTCAGTTGTTTTTTTGAGTTACCCACTATGTCCCAGGCACTGGTAAGATAGGAATATCATTGTACCTGAGGCAGGGCAATATATGCTTGGTTGAGAGGAGCATGATGCAGGATTGTAAAGACTGAAATAGCTGCTGTTTTGGGAGAATAGAAAGTTGAGTATGGGCCAGAAATGGTGGCTGATGCCTGTAATTTCAGCATTTTAGGAGACTGAGGTGGGAAGATTGCTTGAGCCCAGTAGTTTGAGTCAAGCATAGGGAACATAGGGAGGTCCGGCCTCTACCAAAAAAGAAAAAAAAAAAAAACCTAGCGGGGTGGAGTTGCATGTGCCTGTGGTCCCAGCTACTTGGGAGGTTGAGGTGGGAAGATCACTTGAGCTCAGGAGTTCAATGCTTCAGTGAGCTGTGATTATGCCACTGCACTCTAGCCTGGGTGACAGAGTTGAGATGCTGTCTCAAAAAAAAAAAAACAAAAAAAAAACATTCAGAACTGGCCAGGAGTAGTGGCTCACACCTCCAAATCCCAGCACTTTGGGAGGCTGAGGTGGGTGGATCATGAGGTCAGGAGTTTGAGACCAGCATGGCCAATATGGTGAAAGCCCATCTCTCCTAAAACAAAAAAATTAGCCAGGCATGATGGTGCATGTCTGTAGTTTCAGCTACTTGGAAGGCTGTGGCAAGAGAATTGCTTGAACCCAGGAGGCGGAGGTTGCAGTGAGCCAAGATTGTGCCACTGCCCTCCAGCCTGGGTGACAGAATAAGACTCTGTTCCAAAAGAAAAAATTCAGTGTGGCATGATGAGGCTGGCAGCGTGGGGCAGAAAGGGATGACATTGGAGGGGTAGGCAAAGTATAAACCTTTCCCCATATTCTCCTATTTTTTTAAATTAATATTTTGTTTCCTTTTTTTTAATTAAAAAAAAATTTATTTTTCAGAGACAGGGTTTCACCATGTTCGCCACACTAGTGACGAACTCCTGACTTCAGGTGATCCACCTGCCTCAGCCTCCCAAAGTGCTGGGATTACAGGTGTGAGCCACCGCGCCCAGCCTAATATTTTGTTTCCAAAAAGCCACAGGGTGTCACTATTTTGCCCAGGCTAGGTCTCAAACTCCTGGGCTCAAGCAGCCCTTCCATCTAGGCCTCTATTTTTGTGTAACGATTGAAATTATATTTTTTTCTACCTGAATTTTTCCTGTGAACATTGGGTTTTGTATTTACAAACCTGTTTTTTGTTTCTTTTCTTTCCCTTTTCCTTTTCTTTTTTCTTTTATTTTCTCTTTTCTTTTTGCGATAGAGTCCAGCCTGGAGTGCCATGGCACGATCTTGCAAGGTGCACTTGCAACCTCTGCCTCCCAGGTTCAAGTGATTCTCCTTACTTAGCCTCCTGAGTAGCTGGGACTGCAGGTGCGCACCACCACTCCTGGCTAATAGTTGTATTTTTAGTAGAGACGGGGTTTTATTATGTTGGCCAGGCTAGTCTTGAATTCCTGGCCTCAACAGATCTACCTGTCTCAGCCTCCCAAAGTGCTGAGATCACAGGTGTGACCCAAGGTTCCAAGCCCTTGTTTCTGTTTCTTTCCTTTGGCTGCTACGTAGTGGGAAAAATCACAGATTAAATCTAATTGAGGCCAGACGCGGTGTATCACGCCTGTAATTTGAGCACCTTGGGAGGCTGAGGTGCGCAGATCATCTGAGGTCCGGAGTTTGAGACTAGCCTGGCAAACATGGGGAAACCTTATCTCTACCAAAAGTACAAAAAATTAGCCGGGTGTGGTGGCTCACACCTGTAGTCCCAGCTACTTGGGAGGCTGAGGTAGAGAATTGCTTGAACCCAGGAGGCAGAGGTTGCAGTGAGCTGAGATCACGCCACTGCACGCCAGCCTGGGCGAGAGAGTGAGACTCCATCTCAAAAAAAAACAAAAAAAATCTAATTGAAAAATCTCACCGTATCTTTCCCATTTTTTACTGGGAATTTGTTAACATTGACCAGGCTGGAAGTCATTATGGGTTATTTTTGAGATGGGGGTCTCATTGTGTCACCCAGGCTGCAGTTCAGTGGCAGGATCTTGGTGCACTGCAACCTCTGTGTCCCGGGCTTAAGCGATCCTGTCATCTCTGCCTCCTGAGGAGCCAGAATCACAGGTGTGTGCCACCACACCTGGCTAATTTTTGTATTTTTAGTGGAGATAGAGTTTTGTCCTGTTTGCCAGGCTGGTCTCAAACTTCTGAGCTGAAGCAATTTGCCTGCCTTGGCCTTCCAAAGTGCTGAGATTACAGGCGTGAGTTACTTTGCCTTGCCCATTATAGTTTTATTGTGTGTGTGTGTGTGTGTATGTGTGACTGGATTTCACTCTGTCATGCAGGCTGGAGTGCAGTGGTGCAATCTCAGTTCTCTGCCTTCTGGACTCAAGCAATCCTCCCACCTCAGCCCCTTGGCACAGGCATCACCTCACCTGTCTTAAGTTTTGGTTTTTTGTGGAGATGGAGTTTTGCCATGTTGCCCAGGCTGGTCTAGAATTCCTGAGCTCAAGTGATCCACCTGCCTCAGCCTCCCAGTGTGCTGGGATTACAGGCACGAGCTACTATGCTCGGTCGTACCCGGCTAACTTTTAAAAAATTTTTTGTAGAGACAGGGTCTCCCTATGTTGCCCAGGTTGGTTTCAAGCTGCTAGAGTAAACTGCTGGCCTTCAAAAGTAAATGTGAAATAACTAGTTAACTTCCCTCTCCATTGACAAATAATGCCAAAAGTGATAAAGATGAATGAAATGTCTTATATAGAAAGGCAGCTTGGGATTGTAGAAAGAATATAGGCTTTGGAGTTGAAATTGGACAGGCTTCCATTTGAGACCGTACTTGAGTCCTGTGCTTCCCTTAGACAAGGAAACTTTCAACCTTAGTTTTTAATCTGTAAGGTGTTTTGAAAGTTAATTCCTAGTATAGTACTTGGCACATGGTAGATATTTGCTGCTATCCTTATTTCTCATAGTTAACATATGCCAGGCAGCCAGCGTCTGTACTAAGCACTTAATAAGTATTATCTCATTTAATCCTCAAAAGAACCCTACCTAAGTTACTAGACACAACCATTATTTCAGGTTTACACATTAAGAAATTGAAGCTTAGAGAGATTTAATTGTTTGTCCAAGTGATGGTGCTGGTATTCCAACTAAGGCCATCTGCTTTCAGAGCATTTACTGTTAGGCTACCTCTACTGTTGCAAAGTACTAAGAAAACTTAACTACATAATATATTTTTAGTGGATTCTTGTCTTTTTGTAAATGGAAGGTTAAAATGAGAGGTAGGAATTTTTTTTGTTTGTGAGATAATGGCCTCGCTCTGATGAGAGGTAGGAATTTGATTACTTGTATTTGTGGTCTGCATATAAATTTGGCCAGAAAACATCAATAGAAAGGCAGATGTCATCTGCAAATCTGTCCCATCCTGTACCTCACAGGAAAATGTAACTTTTTTTTTTTTTTTGAGACAGAGTCTCGTTCTGTCATGCAGGCTGGAGTGCAATGGCTTGGTCTTGGCTCACTGCAACCTCAGCCTCCTGAGTAGCTGGGATTACAGGCACCCATCACCAAGCCTGGCTAATTTTTGTATTTTTAGTAGAGACAAGGTTTCACCACATTGGCCAGGCTGGTCTCGAACTCCTGGCCTCATGATCTGCCTGCCTCAGCTTCCCAAAGTGCTGGAATTACAGGCGTGAGCCATCATGCCCGGCTAGAAAATGTAACTTCTTTCTAGTATGAGGATTTATATCTTTGTCTGACTTCTGAGTTGTAGCCATTTATTAACAATCACATTGTAAGTATAACTATGAAGTAATAAAATGTTCTTTCCTTTTATTATACTGGAGATGAATGCTTCATTCAAAAAATAGTTTTATCTTGGAAGGTAGCCAGTTTTTAAAATTTGAGATAAAACAGCTGGGCCCAGGCAGGTGGATCACCTGAGGTCAGGAGTTCAAGACTTGCCTGGGCAACATGGTGAAACCCTGTCTCTACTGAAAATACAATTAGCTGGGCATAGTGGTGGGTGCCTGTAATCCCAGCTACTTGGGAAGATGAGGCAGGAGAATTGCTTGAATCCAGAAGATGGAGGTTGCAGTGAGCTGAGATTGTGCTGTTGCATTCAAGCCTGGGTGACGGGTGAAACTCCCATCTCATTAAAAAAAAAAAATGGAGGTAAAACTTAAATAACTTAAGCCTGATTGTAGTGGCTCACACCTATAATTCCAGCAGTTTGGGAGATCAAGACAGGAGGATCACTTGAACTCAGAAGTTTGAGACCAGCCTGAGCAACACAGGGAGACCTTGTCTCTACAAAAAAAAAAATACAAATTTTAAAATTAAATAAGTTAAAATTCACCATTGTAAACATTTTATTTTATCTTATTTATTTTGAGACAGGGTCTTGTTCTGTCACCCAGGCTGGAGTGCAATGGGAGGATCACAGCTCACTACAACTTCTGCCTCCCAGGTTCAAGTGATTCTTCTGCCTCACCCTCTGTAGCTAGGATTACAGGGGCCTGCTACCACACCCTGCTAATTTTTGTGTTTTTTTTTTTTT
>NW_016107793.1:1103105-1104198 GCF_001604975.1 Cebus imitator
GTGATCCACCCGCCTCGGCCTCCCAAAGTGCTGGGATTACAGGCTTGAGCCACCGCGCCCGGCAATTTTTGTGTTTTTAGTAGAGACAGGGTTTCACCATGTTGGCCAGACTGGTCTCGAACTCCTGATTGAGCTCAAGTGTTCTTCTTGTCTTGGCCTCCCAAAGTGAGCCACTGTGCCTGTTCCTTAGCCTACTTTAAAATTGGATTTGCCTTTTTCAAAAATTGTGAGTTCTTTATATATTGTGGATATTAAATGCTTAAATAGAGATAAGATTTCCAAATTTTTTTCCCCATTCTGTTTCTGTAGGCTCATTCACATTCTTTTTCTTTCGGAGACAAAGTCCTATTCTGTTGCCCAGGCTGGATTATAGTGGTGTGATCATAACTCACTGCAGCCTTGACTTCCCTGGGGTGAAGCAATCCTTCCCTCCCACCTCAGCCTCCCAAGTAGCTAGGACTACAGGTATGTACCACCATGCCTGGCAAATCATTGTTGTTGTTGTTACAGTGAGAGGTTCCCACTGTATTGCCCAGGCTGGAACTTGGATTCAAGTAATCTTCTAGCCTTGGCCTCCCGAAGTGGTGGGATTATGGGCATGATCCACTGCTCCCAGCCCACATTCTTGATAATTTTCTTTCATTTAAAAAGTGTTAGTTTTAGGGCTGGGCATGGTGGCTCATGTCTATAATCCCAGCACTTTGAAAGGCCAAGGTGGGTGGATCTCTTAAGCTCAGGGGTTCAAGACCACCCTAGGCAACATGGCAAAACCATGTCTCTACAAAAAATACATGGCATGCACCTGTAGTCTGAACTACTAGAGAAGCTGTGACAGGAGGATCGCTTGAATCTGGGACCAGAGGCTGCAGTGAGTGAAAATGATGCCACTGAACTCTAGCCTGGGTAAAAACTGAGATGCTGTCTCAAAAAAAGTTTTAGTTTTTTTTGAAGAGGGGATTCTAACTTCATCTATTTTTTTTGTTGTTGTTGCTCATAGTTTTGTTGTTCAGTCTCTGAATCTTTTGCCAGATCTGAAGTTATGAACACTTATCCTTAAGTTTTCTTACAAAAGTTTTGTAGTTTTAACTCTTAT
>NW_016107793.1:1109705-1111312 GCF_001604975.1 Cebus imitator
AGATGCAGCCTCATTCTGTTGCCCAGGCTGGAGGGCAGTGGTGTGATCTTGGCTCACTGACACTGCTGCCTCCTGGGTTCAAGCAGTTCTCTTTGCCTCAGCCTTCTGAGTAGCTGGGATTGCAGTCACATGCCACAACATCCAGCTAATTGTTTTGTTTATTTTTAGTAAACAAATGGGGTTTTACCATTTTGGCTAGGCTGGTCTCAAACACCTGACCTCAAGTGATCTGCCTACCTCGACCTTCCAAAGTGCTGGGATTACAGGTGTGAGCCACTGCATCCGGCCTTGAGTTACTTTTTATCTATATTGAATGAGGTATAAGCCAAAGTTTATTAGGTAATCTAGTTTTCTCAGTACCGTATGTTGAAGAGACTATTATTCTTTTTCCATTGAATTTAAAATAGACTAATTTTTTAACATTCCTTTCAAAAAGACCATTCTTTTTCCATTTGCTATTGTTTTTTCCTTGTCAAAAATTTATTGAATATGGCTGGGCACCTAACCAACATGGAGAAACCCTGTCTGTACTAAAAATACAAAATTAGCTGGGAATAGTGGTACATGCCTCTAATTCCAGCTACTTGGGAGGCCGAGGCAGGAGAATGTTTGAACCCGGAAGGTGGAAGTTGTGGTGAGCTGAGATTGTACCATTGCACTCCGGCCTGGGGGACAAGAGCAAAACTCTGTCTCAAAAAAAAAAAAAAAAAAAAATAAAATTATTGAATGTTTTTGTGAGGCTGTTATTTCTAAATTTTTAAATTTTATTCTGTTGGTCCATATTTCTACTGTTAGGCCACTAGTACGCACTGTTTTTCATTACTGTAGCTGAATTCTGCCTCTGAGTTCTTTAATCTTATTTTGTTTTCCAATACAGATGGTCCCTGATTTATGATGGTTCTACTTAGA
The DNA here is from genome assembly GCF_001604975.1 of Cebus imitator. NCBI lineage: Eukaryota > Metazoa > Chordata > Mammalia > Primates > Cebidae > Cebus > Cebus imitator. The sequence continues at coordinate 1,110,615 of NW_016107793.1, forward strand.
ATTTTTGAACTTCATGATAGGCTTATCTGGGTGTAAACCCAGAGTAAGTTGAACATCTGCAATTAACAATGGTTTGACTTAATATATTTTCGACTTACGATGGGGCAATTGGGATGTATCCCCATTATGAGTTGAGGAGCATCTCTATTGTTTTGGCTATTCAGGCTTTCTGTTGTTTAATGTAATTTTTACTTTTTGGTGGAGGTGTCCAGTATTGAATGAACCTAGGACCTCATGCATACAGTTCCATATGAATTTGAGATTAGCTTTTAATTTCTTTAAATAGGCCATTGGAATTTTCATGAGGATTGCACTGAATCTGCAAACCATTTTAGGGAGTATTGCCATTTTTTTTTTTGTTTGTTTGTTTTGAGACGGAGTTTCACTCATGTTACCCAGGCTGGAGTGCAATGGCGCGATCTCCGCCTCTTGGGTTCAGGCAATTCTCCTGCCTCAGCCTCCTGAGTAGCTGGGATTATAGGCACGCACCACCATGCCCAGCTAATTTTTTGTATTTTTAGTAGACACGGGGTTTCACCATGTTGAGCAGGATGGTCTCGATTTCTTGACCTCATGATCCACCCGCCTCGGCCTCCCAAAGTGCTGGGATTACAGGCTTGAGCCACTGCGCCCTGCTTAATTCTTTATCTCTCTTAGAGACAAGATGTTGCTGTCACCCAGGCTGTAGTGCAGTGGCG
>NW_016107793.1:1111332-1113584 GCF_001604975.1 Cebus imitator
CCTCCTGAGTAGCTGGGATTATAGGCACGCACCACCATGCCCAGCTAATTTTTTGTATTTTTAGTAGAGACGGGGTTTCACCGTGTTGACCAGGACGGTCTCGATCTCTTGACCTCGTGATCCACCCGCCTCGGCCTCCCAAAGTGCTGGGATTACAGGCTTGAGCCACTGCGCCCGGCCCTGAGTATTGCCATTTTAACAACACAGTATTAAAATTTTTAAGTAAAATGAACTTGGGATGTCTTCCCATTTCTTTCTTTTCTTTTTTTTTTTTTTTTTTTTTTTTGAGACAGAGTCTCACACTGTTCCCTGGGCTGGAGTGCAATGGCCCAATCTCGGCTCACTGCAGCCTCTGCCTCCTGGGTTCAAGTGATTCTCCTGTCTCAGCCTCCCAAGTAACTGGGATTTAGCTACTACGCCAGGCTAATTTTTTGTATTTTTGATAGAGACGGGGTTTCACCATTTCGGCCAGGCTGTTCTTGAACTCCTGACCTTGTGATCCGCCCACCTCGGTCTCCCAAAGTGCTGGGATTACAGGTGTGAGCCAATGCACCTGGCCTCTTCCCATTTCTTTAGGTTTTTTTTTTTTAAATTTCCTTTCAACAGTGTTTTCTAATTTTCACTGTATAAGACTTTTCAACACCTAGGTTAAATTTATTCATAGGTACAAACAATTGTTCATTCCCATGGTTTTACTTAATGATTTTTTAACTTTATTGTAGTGTTTACTGGAGTATTAAATGCATTTTCAACTTACGGTATTTTTGACTTATGATGAGTTTGTTGGGACTTAGCCCTATTGTAATTTGAGGAGCATCCATCTGTGTGTCTGTCTTTTGGATGCTGTTGTAAGTGGAATTTTTTTGCTCAGTTTCCTTTTTGGATTGTGCATTGCTTTTTTTTTTTTTTTTTGAGATGGAGTCTCACCCTGTTGCCCAGGCTGGATTACAATGGCAAGATCTTGGCTCACTGCAACTTCTGCCTCCCAGGTTCAAGTGATTCTCCTGCCTCAGCCTCCTGGGTAGCTGAGATTACAGGCGCCTACCACCACACCCAGCTAATTTTTGTATTTTTAGTAGAGATGGGGTTTTACCATGTTGGTCAGGCTGGTTTCAAACTCCTGACCTCAGGTGATCCACCTGCCTTGGCCTCCCAAAAGTGCTGGGATTGTAGTCGTGAACCACCGTACCTGGCCAGTTTATTTATACCTACAGCATAAAAATCCATGCTTCAGGATTCGATGACTAGGAAAGCATTTTCTGCTTCTTGCTAGATTGTAGAAGCATTTTTCCTTCAAAAAGTAGTTGAGATTCTTGAAGAAGTGGCAGTCAGTTGGGAAGAGGTCAGGTGAATATGGCAGATGAGGCAAAACTTCTTAGCTCGATTTGCTCAACTTTTGAAGCATTGGTCGTGTAATGTGTAGTGGGGCATTGTTGTGAATAATTGGGTCCTTTTAGTTGATGAATGCCAGCTGCAGGCATTGCAGTTTTCCTTGCATCTCATGATTTGCTGAGCATTCTTCTCAGATGTAATGGTATTACCAGGATTCAGAAAGCTATAGTGGATCAGACCAGCAGCAGACCACCAAGCAGTGACCATGACCTTTTTTTGGTGCAAGTTTGGTTTGGGAAGTGCTTTGGATCTGCTTCTTAGTCCAACCACAGAGCTATTGGTTACTGGTTGTTGGATAAAATCCACTTTTCATTGCATGCCACAGTCCGATTAAGAAATGGTTCATTGTTAATGTGTAGAATAAGAGGAGAAGACAGTTCAGAACGACGATTATTAAAAAAAATTTTTGCTGAGCTCATGAGGTGCACCCACTTATTGAGCTTTTTCACTTTTCCAATTTGCTTCAAATGCTGAACGACCGTAGAATGGTCGACGTTGAGCTCTTCGACAACTTGGGTAAGTTGTAAGAGGATCAGCTTCGATGATTGCTCTCAATTGGTTGTTGTCAACTTCCCATGGCCGCCCACTACTCTCCTCATCTTCAAGGCTCTCACCTGCTTCACACAAGTTCTTGAACCACCACTGCACTATACGTTTGTTTGAAGTTCCTGGGCCAAACGTGTTGCTGATGTTGTGAATTGTCTCCACTGCTTTATGATCCATATTGAACCTGGATAAGAAATTGCTCAGGCCGGGCACGGTGACTCAAGCCTGTAATCCCAGCACTTTGAGAGGCCGAGGCGGGTGGATCACAAGGTCAAGAGATCAAGACCATCCTGGTCAACATGGTGAAACCCCGT
>NW_016107793.1:1113974-1117156 GCF_001604975.1 Cebus imitator
GTTTCACCATGTTGGTCAGGCTGTTCTTGAACTTCCGACCTCAGGTGATCTGCCCACCTTGGCCTCCAAGGTGTTTGGATTATAGGCGTGAGCCCACCATGCCCAGCCTGCAGTTACTTTGATATCAACCTAATAGTTTGCTTAGTGTTTTTTTTATCATGAAAGGGTGTTGGATTTTCAAAATGTCTTTGCTGTCTGTTGAGGTGATCATGTGTTATTTTGCTTTTTGTATTATTGCGGGGTATAACTGATTTTTTCTTTTTTTGATTGGGGTCAGTACCCTTTTTGTTTTTGTAAAGTGTGTGTGACTTTATTTACTTTGTTAGTGGTGGAGTCTCACTCTGTTGCCCAGGCTGGAGTGCAGTGGCATGATCTTGGCTCACTGCAACCTCCCAGGTTTCAAGTAATTCTCCTGCCTCAGCCTCTGGAGTAGCTGGGACTACAGGCACGTGCCGTCCCTCTTGGCTATTTTTTTTTTTTTTTTTTTTTTTTTTTGTATTTTAGTAGAGATGGAGTTTCACCATGCTGCCCAGGCTGGTCTTGAACTCCTGAGCTCAGGCAATCCGCCTGCCTCGTCCTCCCAAAGTGCTAGGATTACAGGCATGAGCCACTGTGCCCAGCTGACTTCATTTTCTTTTTATTTTTTGGAAAGTGTATCATTCATCCATTTGTAAGTATACAGTTCAGTGCATTACGTATATTCACAGTGTTATATAATCATCATTATCTATACCAAAGTGGTTCAACATCGCCAACATAAACTATTAATTAAGCAGTAATTCCAAATAGCTCCCTATTCCTACTACTTGGTAACCTGGATTTTTTCTCTCCCTTTGAATTTGCCTATTTTATTTTAGGTAATTAATATAAATGGTACCATATAATATTTATCTCTATATCTGGCTTATTTTACTTAACATAAAGTGGGGCCAATTTTAACACATTTTTATCACTTCAAAATGAAACCTTCATGCTTGATAATTTACTGTGTTTAAAAAAACAAAGGAAACCTTGTACTCTTTAATTACCATCCTCCTACACCTCAACTTCCCCATCCCTGAGTAACCATTAAACCATTTCCTGTCTCTAGATCTATTTGAGACTCATGCGAATGGAATTATATAATATGTAGACTTTTGTGACTGTTTTTTTCTATTAGCATGATGTTTTTCTAGGTTTATCCCTATTTTAGCATGTATCAGTACTTCATCCTTTTTTTTTAGCCACATAATACTTCATTGTATGGCTATTTCACGTTTTGTTACCATTCGTCAGTTGATGGTCATCATCCCAAACTTTGTACATATTGAATGACCCTCCATTCCTCTCTTCGTCTATTTTGGCCATTTCATAGTAACTCTATTTGAGGTTTCTGTGAATTTGCCTTTCCTAGGTAGTTCATATAAGTGGAGTCATACGATATTTGTCCATTTGTGTCTGGTGTATTTCACTTAGCATAATGCTTTCAAGGTTTTTGCATGTTGCAGTATGTATCAGGACTTCATGTCATGGTTGAATAATCTTCCATCATGTAAATAATAACACTTCATATTATCCATCCCTCTGTGTTGGACATTTGAGTTGATTTCACCGTTTCTATAATGTGAATAATGTTGCTGTGAACATGGGTGTGCAAATATCTGTTTGAGTCCCTGCTTTCAGTTCTTTTTGGTATATGCCTAGTAGCTGGGTCACATGGTAATTTCATACTTAACTCTTCGAGGAAGTCCACCTCTTCTTTTTTAAGTCTTTTATATAAACCTTTGAGGGGTTTCCTTAGTTCAAATAATTGCTTGTGATAGTTTTTCCCACTTATTGGCTGTTTTGGGGAGATACTAGCCCTTGAAGTTCATGACAACTCCATTTCCTCTGGTGTCACTGTAGTTACTTTTGACTTGTGGCAACCTTTGCTAAAAATATTTTTGGATCCTGGATGTGGTGATTCATACCTGTAAACCTAGCACTTTGGGAGGCCAAGGTGTGAAAATTTCTTGAGGCGGGAGTTAGAGACGCTTTTGGAGTTTATTTTTAATAATTGTCATTTTTTTTTTTAATATCAGTCTTAAAATTATTTCTTCAAAGACAGTTGTGCTTAGGCCTTCATGCTTCTATCAGGTAAAATGAAATAAAGACTGAATCTGGTGAATAAATAACACTCGTAGATAATAGCTTCTAAGTGAGATTTTGAAGTAACATGATTGGTTTTCATCATGTAGTATGTAGAAATGACTTCTTAGTGATAATGTGTGGTAGGATTTGGCAAACAATAGCCTTCAGTCCAAATCAGGCTAACAGCTGTTTTTATAAAACCAATGAACCAACAATAGTTTTTCATTGAGGCAAAATCACTGAGGCTAGTTGTGGTGTATCATGTCTGTAATCCCAGCACTTTGAGAGGTTGAGATGGGAGGATGGCTTGAGCCCAGGACTTGGAGACCAGTCTAGGCAACATTGCAAGACCCTGTGCCTACAAAAAAATTTTTTTTAATTAGCCGGGTGTGGTGGCACACATTGTGTAGTCCCAGCTACTTGGAAAACAGAGGTGGGAGGATTACTTGAGCCTGGTGTGTTGAGGCTGCAGTGAGCTGAGATTGTGCCTTTGCACTCTAGCCTGGGCAACAGAGCAAGAGACCTTGCCTCAAAGAAAAATTTTTTTTTGTATCATGTTAGAATTATATGAAATTAAAACATCAGTAACTATATATGAAGTTCTGTTGGAACATGGCCACTCATATGTTGTCTGTGGCTGCTTTTGTGCTGTGATGGGAGGATTGAGTAATTTTGAGTGTATGTCTTGCAGAATCTAAAATACTTACTATCTGGTTTTTATACAGAAAAAAGTTTACTGACGTGTGTGATTATCACAGGTTATTGATTGGTATTCTGAGAAAAATAATTGTTCATACATGTTCTAGTGTGACTGCCAAAATATTGTTTCATAAATATATCTAATATTTTTAGTTTTAATGGATGAAACAGTAATTTCGTGGTTAAATTAACAGTAATGCAACTTATTCTGATTAGTGGGAAGGATGTTTTAGTGATATTTTCATATTCACATTATCCTGTTAGCATTCCTTTTTATTCTCTTCCTTGGTCATCAGCAAAGAGGGTGAAAGATCTTCAGTGCTCTCATAATACTGTTACTGTATTTACCTTTTTTTTTTTTTTTTTTTTTTTTT
>NW_016107793.1:1118186-1122017 GCF_001604975.1 Cebus imitator
TTGACCAGGCTGGTCTCGATCTCTTGACCTCGTGATCCACCCGCCTCGGCCTCCCAAAGTGCTGGGATTACAGGCTTGAGCCACCGCGCCCGGCTGCAGAGAACAAATTTAAAGTTGTATTTTAGAGTTTTTTTTTTTTTTTTTTTTTAAGTAAGGATTTCTTGCTGGAGTCAGAATTAGCCAAAAAAGTACTATAATCAATGCACCATTGTCCAAAATACTTACCTGACTTTTTTTTGACACAGAGTCTTGCTCTTGTCACCCAGGCTGCAGTGCAATGGTATGATCTTGGCTCACTGCAACCTCCACCTCCCAGGTTCAAGCAAGTCTCCTGCCTTAGCCTCCCAAGCAGCTGGGATTACAGGTGCCTACTACAACCCCCAGCTAATTTTTTTTTTGTATTTTTGGCAGAGATGGGGTTTCACCATGTTGACCCGGCTGTTACCAAACTCCTGACCTCAGGTGATCCGCTTACCTTGGCCTACCAAAGTGCTGGTATGAGCCACGGTGCCCGGCCTTATGTGATTTTTAAGCCATTATATTTAATATCACTGATTTAGTTTTGGGCAAATGTGTTCACAGAAGATATGGACAAATGTGGTCACAAAAGGTTATGCTTAATTTGCTGTAATTTCAGCAGTGAATAGGAGGAAAATTTGAATGTATATATGTTACAGACGGTCTTTTTGAGTCTGGGCACGTGGGTCACACCTGTAATTTCAGCACTTTGGGAGGCCAGTGTGGGATTACTGCTTTAACCCAGGAGTTTGAAACGAGCTTGGGCAACATGGCAAAACCTCATTTCTTAAAAAAAAATTAAAAAAATTAGCCAGGCTGGTGGCAGGTCACTAGTCCCAGCTGCTTGTTGGGGATGGGGCTAAGGTGGGAGGATCACTTGAGCTCAATAGATGTAGGCTGCAGTGAGCTGTGATTGGGCCACAGCACGTTAGCCTGAGTGACAGAGTGAGACCCTGCCTCAAAAAAAAAAAAAGTATTTGAAAGTCTTCTTCAGAGGTTATTTTTGGAAAAGCAAATTTTTATATACATACATACATACATATATATATATATATATATATTATTTTATTTATTTTTTTTTTTTTTTTAAGGAAGAGGCCAGTTTTATTTAAACACAAAATGTGCACATAAGCTGTCTACTCATTTTCTTCACTGCGCAGCCTGGCATTGGGGTTGGTGACTCTGATGGCCAGCTGGGCAGCTCTTTCCACAATGGCTTTGCGGTTCTTGGAGGAAACATTGTGAGCGATCTCAGCACAGTAAGATTTGTTGCACGTCAGCAGCACTTCCAGCTCCTTGACATTGTGGACCAGGAGCTTCTAAAAGCCACTGGGCAGCGTGTGCTTTGTTTTCTTGTTGCTCCCATAACCAATGTTAGGCATCAAGATCTGGCCCTTGAACCTTCTACGAACCCTGTTGTCAATACCTCTGGGTTTCCGCCAGTTATGCTTAATTTTGACATATCGGTCTGACTGGTACCGAATGAACTTCTTGGTTCTCTTTTTGACGATCTTGGGTTTCACAAGGGGTCTAAGGGCGGCCATGATGCCGAGGAGGAGATCGCTGCTACCTCCGTAGGCAGCGCCGAGGAAGAGAGAAGGGCTATTTATTTATTTTTTTTTAAGACTTGTTCGCACTCTCTTGCCCAGGCTGGAGTGCAGTGGTGTGATTTTGGCTCACTGCAGCCTCTGTCATCTGGATTCAAATGATTCTTCTGCCTCAGCCTCTCAAGTAGCTAGGATTATAGGTGCCTGCCACCGCGATTTTTGTATTTTTAGTAGAGATGGAGTTTCACCAAGTTGGCCAGGCTGGTCTTGAACTCCTGGCCTCATGGTCCACCCAACTTGGCCTCCCAAAGTGCTGGGATTACAGGCCTGAGCCACCACATCTGGCCAGCAAATAATATTATAGCTTTGACTATAATAGTGTAATATTATTTAAGCCATATGGAAAATGAACTTTGTATGAAAATAGTAACATCGAGAGTAAAGTTTTCTTAATAAAATACTCTTCGGATGTCAAGTGATAGATACATCCTGTTTCCATTTTATGACAAAGCATGTTTGTGATATAAACATTATTCGATTGCAAAAATTCTTTTTTTTTTGAGGTGGAGTCTTGCCTTGTCACACATGCGGGAATCTATGTAGTGGTGCCATCTCAGCTCACTGCAACCTCTGCCTCCCGGGTTCAAGTGATTCTCCTGCCTCAGCCTCCCGAGTAGCTGGGATTACAGGCACGCGACACCATGCCCAGCTAATTTTTGTATTTTTAGTAGGAACAGGGTTTCAGCATGTTGACCAGGCTGGTCTTGAACTCCTGACCTCGAGTAATCCACCCACCTTGACTTCCCAAAGGGATTGCAGGCGTAAGCCCCTGCACCTAGCCTGATTGCGGAAATTCTAAACATTTCAGTAACTTCAGCGTTTTGAAATTGAGAGATTAAAATCTAAGATGTAAGTATTTGATTCTTCTTCTTTTTTTTTTGAGATGAAGTTTCATACTTTTTGCCCAGTCTGGAGTGCAGTGGCACGATCTTGGCTCACTGCAGCCTCCATCTTCCAGGTTTAAGTGATTCTTGAATCCCAAAGTGCTGGGATTATAGGTGTGAGCCATCGAGCCTGGCCGTTGTTCTTTTTTTTAAGAGACAGTGTCTTGCTCTGTGGTCCAGGCTAGAGTGCCGTGGCACAGTCATGGCATACTGCAGTCCTGAACTCCTGGGCTTAAGCAGTCCTCCCAACTTCAGCTTCCTGAGTAGGTAGGACTACAGGCACACACCACCACACCCAACCCCATGATTGTTCTATTAATGTTTACAACTGTATAATTAGTATATGATCTGCATTTACTGGAAATGTTTAAAATCTGGTTATGATATTATTTTTTCTGATTATTAGTACAGTTGAAATCTAGACAGGCTCATTCCTATAAGGGATACATTGTGTTGGAAGAGCTTACAACAACTTTGTTTTATATTTTGCCAAAATGCCTTAGGATTCTTTAACTTGAGGGTGTAGTCCAGAGTCCAGGTCCAATTTCTAGAGTCCAGGTCCAGCTTTCTGGAAAAACAGCATGGCAGAGATCCATTTCTTCAGGATCAGTCAGAATTGAGCTCAGTAATTAATTGAAAACTTTTTATTTTGAATGTTTCAGTGGTAAATGGGAACAGTATTGGCTACTAGAATTCTTATGAGGATTTTGTTATGTGTTGAAGAACTATGATTACAGGTGTCACAAATTACTTTTTTTGCTTATTAATTTATTAATTGGTTATGTGGTATGTACTGTTTTGTTTTTGAGACAGGGTCTCTATTGTCTAGGCTGGAGTGTAGTTGTGCAGTGTTTTAAGTGCTGGGAATACTGTGATGAGCAGAATAGATGTTTTGTCTGCCCTCATGGATCCTTAAAGTGGGAAAGGCAAACTTTAAACAAGGATTGGGCCGGGCGCAGTGGCTTACGCCTGTAATCCTGGCACTTTGGGAAGCTGAGGCAGGTGGATCACTTGAGGTCAGGAGTTCGAGTCCAGTCTGGCCAACATGGCAAAACCCCATTTCTACTACAAATTAGCCAGGTGTGGTGGTCCATGCCTGTAATCCCAGCTACTTGGGAGGCTGTGGCAGGAGAATCACTTGAACCTAGGAGGAAGAGGTTTCAGTGAGCCAAGATTGCACCAATCTACTCCAGTCTGGGTTGACAGAGCGAGACACATTTTCCAAAAAAAAACCCAACAACAACAACAAAACAGCAACAACAACAAGGATCACTTAAGCTTGGGTGACAGATTTACACCCTGTCTTTGAAAGAAAAAAAATC
>NW_016107793.1:1123050-1133131 GCF_001604975.1 Cebus imitator
TTATTTTTGAGACAGCGTCTTGCTCTGTTGCCCCAGCTGGAGTGCAGTGGAGTGGTCTCAGCTCACTGCAACCTCTGGTTCAAGCAATTCTCATACTACAACCTCCTGAGACTGAGACTGCAGGTGTGCGCTACCACGGCTGTCTAATTTTTAGTAGAGACAGAGTTTCATCATGTTGGCCAGGCTGGCCTCAAACTCTTGGCCTCAAATGATCTGCCCACCTTGGTCTCCCAAAGTGCTTGGATTATAGATGTGAGCCACCACACTTGGCTGCATTAAAATTTTTTAATAGACATGTTTTAAATATATGAGGATTTATAAAACCCTAGAAATAAACAAATTTATAAAGATTTATAGTTAAAAAGTTTTGTTGTTGTTGAGATAGGGTCTTGCCTTGTCACCAAGGCTAGAATGCAGTGGAGTGATCACAGCTCACTGCAGCCTCAACGTCCTGGGCTTAAATGATCCTTGTTTAATGTTTGTTTTTAAGAACATTAAAAAGTGCTTTGTTGAGAGTGTTAGATTTAACACATTTTTATTGAGTACTGAGTAGGTGCTGGAGTTTAAAACATGAACAGGACAAAAAACATGAATAGAAAATAAGATTATTGCCTCTGCTGTTGAGACTGTTTGAGTGTGGCATTAACATCAGTGTAATGTGTCAAGTGCAGTAATAAGAGGTATGCACAGGGGATCCAGAGCCTTAAGTAGGTGTAAAGTAGACCCCAGGAGATACTTCTTTGAGCTGAATGGTGAAGTATAAGTAGCTATTAGTGAAATAAGAAAATGAAACATGCCTTAGATTGAAAAGTATGATCAAGTGCATGGAGGTGTGATAGTATAAGATTTATGTGAACTACAAAGTGTAAATCATGTGGTGTAACTTGGTCGTAGTTTTCCCTAGGGTAGCTGTCAGATCAGGAAAGGCCTTATTTGTCATCCTAGGACCTTGGACTTAGATTTGTTAAAAAATTTTTTTTTTGCAAGGCTGGGCGCGGTGGCTCAAGCCTGTAATCCCAGCACTGTGGGAGGCCGAGGCGGGTGGATCACGAGGTCAAGAGATCGAGACCATCCTGGNCAACATGGGGAAACCCCGTCTCTACTAAAAATACAAAAAATTAGCTGGGCATGGTGGCGCGTGCCTGTAATCCCAGCGAGTTAGGAGGCTGGGGCAGGAGAATTGCCTGAACCCGGGAGGCAGAGGTTGCGGTGAGCCGAGATCGCGCCATTGTACTCCAGCCTGGGTAACAAGAGCGAAACTCCGTCTCAAAAAAAAAAAAAAAAAAAAAATTTTGTTTCAAATGAAATAATACACAGAACACCAGTATAAAACAATAGAATAAACTTGTTTTATTGCAGTTTTAAGTGCATATTTATTTATATGCACTTGACACATAGAGTAAAAGATGGAGCTGTTTTGATTTGGAGTGTGGAGCAGCCAGCTTTCTTCTCATCTTCTTGGGTAGCCTAGGAGGCGCTTTTGTGAGCACTGTTTCAGAGGAACACAATTTGAAAACTACCTCTGTGATGGAATTTCAGCAGAAGGATTTTGAAAAGGCCAGAAGAATTTATTAACTAAATGAATAATTATAAAATACATTATTAGAGATGGAAATAAGTTGGTGCGATATGTGGGAGATGGGGAAGGAGGACAATCAGGTATGTCTGGGCTATTAAGAAATTGTTATTTCTAATGGTGGGTGTGGTGGCTCATGCCTGTAATCCCAGCACTTTGGGAGGCCGAGACAGGTGAATCACGAGGCCAAGAGATGATCGAGACCATCCTGGTCAACATGGTGAAAACCCGTCTCTACTAAAAATAAAAAAATTAGCTGGGTGTGGTGGCATGCGCTTGTGGTCCCAGCTACTCGGGAGGCTAGGTGGAAGAATCGCTTGAATCCGCAAGGCGGAGGTTGCAGTGAGCTGAGATTGCGCCACTGCACTCCAGCCTGGTGACAGAGCAAAAGTCCATCACACACACACACACACACACACACACACACACGAAATTGTTATTTCTATTCTTTAGTCTATTAAGGTATAATTAATATCATTTTTATTTTTTATTTTTTTGAGGCTCACTCTGTCACCTAGGCTGGGGTGCAGTGGTGCGATCTGGGCTGACTGCACTCTCCACCTCCAGGAATCAAGCGATTTTCCTGCCTCAGGCTCCTGAGTAACTGGGGTTATAGACACCTGCCAAAGGGCCCCGGTAATTTTTTTTTTTTTTTTTTTTTTTTTGAGATGGAGTCTCGCACTGTCACCTGGGCTAGAGGGCGGTGGCGCGATCTCAGCTCACTGCAACCTCTGCCTCCCTGGTTCAAGCGATTCTCCTGCCTCAGCCTCCCAAGTAGCTGAGATTACAGGTGCCCACCATCATGCCCAGCTAATTTTTTTTTTTTTTTTTTTGTATTTTTAGTAGAGATGGGGTTTCTCTATATTGGTGAAGCTGGTCTGAAACTCCTGGCCTCGTGATCCACCTGCCTCTGCCGTCCAAAGTGCTGGAATTACAGGCGTGAGCAACCGCGTCCAGCCCTTTGTTTTTATTTTTATTCTTATTTATTTATTTATTTTTGAGATGGAGTCTTGCTCTGTCACCAGGCTGGAGTGCAGTGGCGCAATCTCAGCTCACCGCAACCTCCGCCTTGTGGATTCAAGCGATTCTTCCGCCTCAGCCTCCCGAGTAGCTGGGACCACAGGCGTTTGCCACCATGCCCGGCTAATTTTTTTGTATTTTTAGTAGAGACAAGGTTTCACTGTGTTGGCCAGGATGGTCTAGATCTCTTGACCTCGTGATCCACCCGCCTCGGCCTCCCAAAGTGCTGGGATTACAGGCATGAGCCACCTCGCCCAGCCTATTTTCATTTTTAATTTAATTTAATTTAATTTTTGATCCAGAGTCTCGCTGTGTTGCCCAGGCTTGAGTAAAGTGGCATGATCTTGGCTCACTGCAACCTCTGCCTCCTGGATTCAAGTGATTCTCCTGCCTTAGCCTCCAGAGTAGCTGGAATTACAGGCATGTGCCACCACACCCAGAACATTTTTTTTTTATTTTTAGTAGAGACAGGGTTTCACCATGTTTGCCATGTTCGCCAGGCTGGTCTGAAACTCCTCACCTCAAGTGATCCACCCAGCTCGATCTCCCAAAGTTACCCAGCCTGGGTAACAAGAGCGAAACTCCGTCTCAAAAAAAAAAAAATGAATGTTAAAAGAGCTTTGACAGAAATACAGATATGTGGCTGGGTGCCGGTGGCTTACACCTATAATCTCAGTACTTTGGGAGGCCAGGGTGGGCAGATCACAAGATCAGGAGATCGAGATCATCCTGGCCAACATGGGGAAACCCCGTCTCTACTAAAAATACAAAAATTAGCTAGGTGTGGTGGCACATGCCCATAATCCCAGCTACTCAGGAGGCTAAGGCAGGAGAATCACTTGAACCAGGTAGAGATTGCAGTGAGCCAAGATTGTGCCACTGCACTCTAGCCTGGCGACAAAGAAAAACTCTATCTCCAAAAAAACACAAAAAAAGAAAAAAAAAAAGAAATAAATACACATATGTGTTAGATTATAGAAATAAATTTATTTGATTATGTGGTGGTGAGTGAGGTTGCAGTAATATGTAATATATGCTTGTTGTAGTATTTTACTTCATCTTATTCTGGACTTGAAAATTTCCTCTGTAATTGTGAATTGAGATTGGGAAGGGAAATTACAGTTCTTATAGAAGAATTATAATAATAATTGTAAGGTAATTACCATTATTGATGCCCTGTATTAGGTTATAGTCTTCTTTTTTTTTCTTTTTTGAGATGGAGTCTTGCTCTGTTGCCCAGGCCTAGAGTGCAGTGGTGCGATCTTGGCTCATTGCAACCTCTTCCTCCTGGGTTCAAGCGATTCTGCTGCCTCAGCCTGCTGAGTAGCTAGGATTATAGGCACCTGGCTAATTTTTATATTTTTAGTAGAGAGGGGATTTCACCATCTTGGCCAGGCTTGTCTCCAACTCCTGATCTCATGATGCACCCTCCTCAGCTTCTCAAAGTGCCGGAATCACAGGTGTGAGTCATCATGCCTGACCTTATTTATTTATTTATTTGTATTTTTAGTAGAGAGAGGGTTTTGCCATGTTGGCCAGGCTGGTCTCAAACTCCTGGTCTCAAGTGATCTGCCTGGCTCGGCCTTCTAAAGGCTGTTCTCAAACTCCTGACCTCATATGATCCACTTGGTAAAGTTCTTTCCTATTATTAAACCATTATATCCTGATGTGACTAGAGAAGCATCAGGAAAAATAAAAAACTTGTTTGGCAAGTTTAAAATGTTAAACTGTATTTACATTTATTTATTTATTTTTATTTTTTTGAGATGGCATCTTGCTTTGTCAGTGAGGCTGGAATGTAGTGATGCAGTCTCGGCTCACTGCAACCTCCACTTCCTGGGTTCAAGCGATTCTCCTGCCTCAACCTCCCAAGTAGCTGGGATTACAGGCATTGCACCACCATGTCTGGCTAATTTTTATATTTTTAGTAGAGGCGGGGTTTCACCATGTTGGCCAGGCTGGTCTCGAACTCCTGACCACAGGTGATCCGCCCACCTTGGCCTCCCAAAGTGTTGTGATTACAGGAGTGAGCCACCGCACCTGGCCTGTTTACATATAGTTATATATAGTCTAAATGTTTAAATATAAAAGGAAAAAGAACATCTACAGTGTTAAAATCTGTACAATTTGTACATTCCTTTTTTTGTTTTCTTTTTTTGATCCCCTTTATTTGCCTTCTTGGTCACATCTTTTTGATTTTTTGAGACAGAGTCTGGCTCTGTTGCCCAGGCTGGAGTGCAGTGGCAGAGTCTTGGCTCACTGCAACCTCTGCCTCGGGTTCAAGCGATTCTCCAGCCTCAATCTCCCATGTAGCTGGGAGTATAGGCATGCGCCACCATGACCCTTGTAGATCATTTGTATTTTTAGTAGAGACGGGGTTTCTCCATGTTAGTCAGACTGATCTTGAACTCCTGACCTCAGTTGATCTGCCCGCCTCAGCCTCCCAAAGTGCTGGGATTATAGGCTTGAGCAGCAGTGCCCAGCCATAATAGCATTTAAAATTTTTTGAGAATCTTATATTTTTAAGAGACAGAATCTTGGTCTTTTACCCAGGCTGGAGTGCAGTGTCAAGATCACAACTCACTGTAGCCTTGAACTCCTGGAACTAAGTGATCCTCCTGCCTCAGTCTCCCAGGTAGCTAGGACTATAGCTGTGTATCACCACACCTGACATTTTTTTAATTTTTATTTTTAATTTTTTTTTTGAGAGAGGAGTTTCACTATGTTGCCCAGGCAGGTCTTGAATACCTGGCATCATGCCTGGCCAGCATATATAAAGATTTTGTATCTTTTTCTTAGGAATGCATTTTTCTGGCTTCCCATAGTAAGTTTTAAATTACTGCTTAAGAGATCAGCAAATTGTTTTAAGTTCGCTTAAATATCTTCTGTAGTTTCAATTCCTACACTTTGGTTATTACAGTTAAAGATGCAGTGAATATGTGTTTATAGCCTTTAGTCTTTTTCCTTCTTTTGGATTATTTACATAGGATGGATTCTCAAGAGTTGGAGTATTGCATTAAAGAGTATTGCCATGTTGCTGCAGGATTAGATTAGACCATAGATTAATTAGACCATAGTGCTAAGATAGCAAGAATTTTGCAGTTTTACCTCCTCTGTAGAGAATATCAAGAGAATAGGCCGGGCGTGGTGGCTCACGCCTGTAATCCCCACACTTTGGCAGGCCAGGGTGGGCGAATCAACTGAGATCAGGGTTTGAGACCAGCCTGGCCAACTTAGGGAAAGCCCATCTCTACTAAAAATACAAAAATTAGCTGGATGTGGTGGTGCATGCCTGTAATCCCAGCTATTTGGGAGGCTTAGGCAGGAGGAACCCTTGAACCTGGGAGGGGGAGGTTGCAGTGAGCCGAGATCGTGCTACTGCACTCCAGCCTCGGTGACAGAGTGCAACTCTGTCTCAAAAAACAAAACAAAACAAAAGAATATGAAGAGAATTGAGGTGTTTATTGGTCAAGTGATTCAGTGGAGCTTAAAAAGGATCCTTATGTATTTTTATTCCCCAGGTCTTAGTCCTCAGATGTCTTTCTCTGTCCATACTCACTATCTTGATTTTATATATATATATATATATATATATATATATACACACACACACACACACACACACATACTTATATATATATAAGTATATATAGAAATATGTGTAAATATATGTATATATAAACATATAAGTATATATAAAAATATATATAAGTATATATAAATATATAAATTAAATATATGTGTAATATATAAATATAAATATATATAATGTATATATAAATATATATACTATATATATATTTTTTTTTTTGAGAGAGCCCCGCTCTGCCACCCAAGCTGGAGTGCAGTGGCACGTCTCAGCTCACTGCAACCTCCGCCTCCTGAGTTCAAGCGATTCTCCTGCCTCAGCTTCCTGAGTAGCTGGGATTACAGGTGCCCACCACCATGCCTGGCTAAGTTTTGTATTTTTAGTAGAGACGAGGTTTCACCATGTTGGCCAGGTTGATCTTGACCTCCTGACCTCACATGATCTGCTCACCTCAGCCTCCCAAATTGTTGGGATTACAGTCATGAGCCAGCCTATCTTGGTAATTTTTTTATTTTTTTGTTTTGAGACAGAGTCTTGCTCTGTCTCCAGGCGCCAGGCTGGAGGGCAGTGTCGCAATCTTGGCTCACTGCAACCTCTGCTTCCTGGGTTCAAGCAATTCTCCTGCCTTAGCCTCCCAAGTAGCTGGGACTACAGGCGCGTGCCACCACGCCCACCTAATTTTTGTAGTTTTGGTAGAGACAGGCTTTCACCATGTTGGCTAGGGTGGTCTCGATCTCTTGACCTCGTGATCTGCCTGCCTCGGCCTCCCAAAGTGCTGGGATTACAGGCATGAGACACAGTGCCCGGCCTATCTTGGTAATTTTTTATCTAGATCCTGAGGACTCCCAAATTTATATCTCCAGCTGGGATATCTTCACAGAACTCCAGAATCATATATAGAATGGCCTCGGCAGTTTTACTAGGTTTTGAAATTGGAATTTCATACTTGTTTATATCCAAATTCCAGATATTTCTTCCTAAAACCTGGTTTCCCCATAGTTTCTGCGTTTTTAATGAATGGCACCTCCATCTTTCCAGTATTTAATGCATAATTTCTTACAGAACTCATAACTTGAGTTCTCTCTTTTTGTAGTACACATATGCAATCTGTCAGCAAATTTCATTGACTGCCTAATTCTCACCCTGCCCACCCATCCTACATTGGTTTTCTTCACTATTACATCTCAGCTGGATTATTGCAGTAACCCTCTGAGCAAATCTCCCTGCCACCTCCTCTCCTGCCTAAGGCTGTTTTACAAAAGCACTCAGAGTGAATGTTTTAAAACCTAAACCTTTTAGAGGTGTTTCTATCTTGTGCAAAAGTGAGAGGGCATACTGTTAAAGACTCCGGGATTCAAGCGATTCTCCTGCCTCAGCCTCCTGAGTAGCTGGGATTACAGTTGCACACCACCATACCTGGCTAAGTTTTTTTGTGTGTGTATTTTTAGTAGAGACGGGGTTTCACTATATTGACCAGGATGGTCTTGAACTCCTGACCTCGTGATTCACCCAGCTTGGCCTCCCAAAGTGCTGGGATTACAGGCGTGAGCCACCGCGCCCGGCCAGTTTTGTATTTTTTTGAGATGGCGTTTTGCCCTTGTTGGCCAGGCTGGAGTGCAATGGTGTAGTCTCGGCTCACTGCAACCTCCACCTCCCAGGTTCAAGCGATTCTCCTGCCTCAGCCTCCCAAGTAGCTGAGATTACAGGTATGCACCACCAGGCCTGGCTAATTTTATATTTTTTAGTAGAGACAGGGTTTCTCCATGTTGGCCAGGTTGGTCTCGAACTCCCCACTTCAGGTGATCCACCCACCTCGGCCTCTCAAAGTGCAGGGATTACAGGGATGAGCTACCACACCTGGCCTAATATTTGTATTTTTAGTAGAGACTGGGTTTTGCCATGCTGGGCAGGCTGGTCTTGAACTCCTAACCTCCTTATCCACTGCCTCAGCCTTCCAAAGTGCTGGGATTCAGGCTTGAGCCATCTCTTCTGGCTGATGATATTATTTTAACAGATGAAGAAATGCATTTTTTAGATGAGCAAAAAATGTGGTTTCTTGAGGTATAGTCTCCTTGTAAAAATGACATGAACATTGTTGAAATGACAACAAATGCATTGGAATATCATGAACCTAGTTGATAAAGTAGTATCTAGGTTTGAGGGGAGTGACTCTACTTTTGAAAGAAGCTGTAGGCCAGGTGTGATGGCTCACACCTGTAATCACAGCACTTTGGTAGGCCGACGTGGCTGGATTGCCTGGGGTCAGGAGTTTGAGACCAGCCTGGCCAATATGGTGAAGCAGTGTCTCTACTAAAAGTAGAAAAATTAGCTGGGTGTGATGGTGCATACCTGTAGTCCCAGCTACACAGGAGACTGAAGTTCAATAATCACTTGAATTTGGGAAGCAAGTTTGCATTGAGCCAAGATTGTGCCAGTGCACTTCTGGGTGACAGTGAGAGAGCAAGACCTTTGTCTCCAAAAAACAACCAAAAAAGAGAAAGAAGCTCTGCTGTGGGTAAAATACTGTCAAATGGCATTTAATGCTACAGAGAAATATTTCATGAAAGAAAGAGTCAATGTATATGGGGAATTTCATTGTGGTCCTTGTTTTGTATGTATACGGCAGGTTCTCACCTTGTTGCCCAGGCAGGAGTGCATTGGTGCAATCTCAGCTCACTGCAACCTCCACTTCTCGTGTTCAAGTAATTGTCCTGCCTCACCCTCCTGAGTAGCTGAGATTACAGGCGCCCGCCACCACGCCTGGCTAATTTTTGCATTATTTGTAGAGATGGGGTTTTGCCATGTTGTCTTAGCTGTTTTCAACTCCTTTACCTCAAGTGATCTGTCCTCCGTGGCCTCCCAAAGCGCTGGGATTACAGGCGTGAGCCACTGTGCTTGGCTACATTCTGGTCTTATTTTAAGAAATTGTAGTGAATTCCGTGTTCTTTCCTGTAATTCCAGTACCTTGGACAGCAAAGGTGGGTGGGTCACTTGAACCCAGGAGTTTGAGGCCTTTCTGGAAAACATAAAAATTTAAAAAATTAGCTTGTTGTAGTGGTATGCACTTTTAGTTCCAGCTGCTCAGGAGGCCAATGCTAGAGGACTGCTGGAACCTAGGAGGCAGAGGCTATAGTGAGTTGTTTTTGTCCCACTGCATTTCAGCTTGGGCAACAGAGTGAGACTCTGTCTCAGAAAAAAAAAAAAGAGAAATTGCCGCAGCCATTCTGATCTTCAGCAAGTAGCCATGAACATTGAGTCAAGACCCTTCATAAGCAGAAAGCTTGCAACTCAAGATGTTCGTTTTTTAGAGACAAGGTTTTACTCTCTTCCCAGGCTTAACTACAGTGATGCAACCATAGCTTGCTATAACCTGGATATCCTGGACTCAAGTTATTGTTCTACTTAGAAATACAAGCTTTTATGCCAGCGTCTCCTGCTAGCTTGCTTGCTTGCTTTTCTTTCTTTTCTTTCCTTTTCATTCTTTCCTTTCTTTCTTCCTCCTTTCCCTTCCCTGTTCCCTTCCTTCTTCCCCATTCTCTTCCCTCTTCTCCTTCCCTTCCCTCTTCCCTTCCCTCTAACCTTCCCTTCCCTCTCACATTCCTTTCCCTCTTCCCTTTCCTTCTCTTCCCTCCTTCCATTCCCGCCTTCCTTTCCCCCCTCCCTCCGTCCCTCCCTTCTATCCCTCCCTCCCTCCCTCCCTCCCTCTCTTTTTTCTGTTTTTTTTTGAGACAGAGTTTTGCTCTTGTTACCCAGGCTGGAGTGCAATGGCACGATCTCGGCTCACCTCAACCTCCGCCTCCTGGGTTCAGGCAATTCTCCTGCCTCAGCCTCCTGTGTAGCTGGGATTACAGGCACGCACCACCATGCCCACCTGAATTTTTGTATTTTTAATAGAG
>NW_016107793.1:1133718-1137502 GCF_001604975.1 Cebus imitator
TTTTTAAATAAAGACTGATGTCTCACTTATATTGCCCAGTATGGTCCTGAAGTCCTACGCCTAAGCAGTCTTCCTGTTTTGGCCTCTGAAAGTGCTGGGATTACTGGTGTGAGCCACCATAACCAGCCCTGTTAAGGGTTAAAATTTTTTTGTTTGTTTTTAGTTTATCTTGGGTTCTTGTTATATTGCCCAGGCTGGATATTCTTTTATTTTAGCACTATATATATTTTTTCCCCTAAATTCTTACATTGAATACAACAAAGCATTTTTAGTTTGTGTTGTTTTTAATATATAATGCTATTGTGCCCAGACTACTGTATAGTATAAATATCTTTTATATATGTATTGTGAAATCAAAGCATCTCGTGATTCACGTTATTGTAATATTTGCATTGTTGTGGTGGTCTTGAAACTGAACTTAGTATCACCAAGGTATGCTTTTACAAATTTTTGTTTGGATATGTGTTTTCATTATTCTTGGTTATTGTATACCTAGGAGTAGAATTACTGCGCCATATGGTCATTCTGTGTTTAAATTTAAAAAAATATATTTTTAATATTTGTGTGTACATAGGTGTATATATTTGTGATATAGATGAGTTATTTTGGTACAGGTGTATAGTATATAATAATCACTTTAGGGTGAATGGGGCATCCCTCAAGGATTTATCCTTTGTGTTACAAACAATCCAATTATACCATTTTAGTTATTTTACCATGTTGGTTAGGCTGGTCTCGAACCCCTGACCTCGTGATCCACCCACCTCATCCTCCCAAAGTGCTGGGATTACAGGTGTGAGCCACCACACCCAGCTCATTTTAGTTATTTTAAAATATACAGTTAAATTATTATCAACTTTTTGTGCTATCTAATTCTAGTTTTTGTTCATTCTTTCTTTTTTTTGGCCTTACTGAATCATCTATTCTTTTGTTTTCATTAACGATCCTCACTTACCTCCTTCCTTCTACTTCCCTTCCCAGCCTCTAGTAACCATTTTTCTGTTGTCTATCAGCAAGAGTTCTATTGTTTTAATTTTTAGTTCCCACAAATAAGTAGGAACACGTGAAGTTTGTCTTTCTGTGCTTGGCTTATTTCATCTAACATAATGATCTCCTGTTCCATCTATGTTGTTGCAAATGATAGGATCTCATTCTTTTTCACAGCTAAATAGCACTCTATTATGTATATGTACCGCATTTTCTTTATTTATTCATCTATTAAAGGCTTAGGTTATTTCCAAATCTTGGCTATTGTGAACAGTGCTGCAGTAAACATGGGAGTGCACATGTCTGTTTGAAACACTGATTTCCTTTCTTTTCTGTATATAGCTAGTTGTGGGATTGCTGGATCATATGGTAGCTCTATTTTTAGTTTTTTGAGGAACCTCCAAGCTGTTCTCTAGAGTTGTATTAATTTACATTCCTACCAACAGTGTATGAGGGTTCCCTTTTATCCACATTCTCACCAGCATTTGGTATTGACTGACTTTCTGACATAAGTGTTTTAAACTGGTGTGAGATGGTGTCTCATTGTAGTTTTGATTTGTGTTTCTCTGATGATGAGTGATATTGAGTACCTTTTCATATGCTTGTTTGCCATTTGTATGTCTTTTTGAGTAATTTCTTTTTTTTGTTTTTTTTTTTTTTTTTTTTTTTTTTTTTTTTTTTTTTTTGAGACAGAGTCTCACACTCTGTCGCCAGGCTAGAGTGCAGTGGCGTGATCTCTGTACACTGTAGTCTCCGCCTCGTGGGTTCAAGTGATTCTCCTGCCTCAACCTCCTAAGTAGCTGGTACTACAGTTGCTTGCCACCATGTCCAGCTAATTTTTGTATTTTTAGTAGAGATGGGGTTTCATCATATTGGCCAGGATGGTCTTGATCTCTTGACCTCGTGATCTGCCCTCTTCAGCCTCCCAAAGTGCTGAGATTACAGTTGTGAGCCACTGTGCTGGCCGAGTAATTTCTATTCAGGTCTTTTGTCCATTTTTAGGAAAACTTTCTGATTGTTATATTTTTAGAGTTGTTGATATCCTCATATATTCTAGTTATTTGTTTTGGGTTTTTGTTTTTTCTTTTGGTGACAGGGTCTTACTCTGTCACTTAGGCTGGAGTGCAGTGGTGCAGTGATGGCTCAGTGCAACCTCGACCTCCCAAGCTCACAAAATCCTCGTGGCTTACCCTTCCAAGTTGCTGAAACTACAGGCATATGCTACCATGCCTGCCTGCCTGGCGCGCGCGCGCGCGCGTGTGTGTGTGTGTGTGTGTATGTCGCAGAGATGGCTGATCTTGAATGCCTGGTTCAAGATGGCTGATCTTGAACGCCTGGCTGATCTTAAACGCACACACAGAGATGGCTGATCTTGTAGGGCTGATCTTGAATGCCTGCCCTCAAGCAATTCACCCACATTGGCCTCCCAAAGTGCTAGGATTGCAGGCCTGAGCCACCATGCCTGGCCTTTTTTTGTTTATAAATAAGATTATGTATTTATACTTGGCTTGATTTGATGACCTTATTCTTAAATATGAGTAGTTTAAGCTGTGTAAAAGTTTTAGTAGGCTTTGGATATCCTATAAATCAAGCATCTAGGCCGGGTGCGGTGGCTGACGCCTGTAATCCCAACACTTTGGAAGGTCCAGGTGGGCAGATCATGGACTCAGGAGATCAAGACCATCCTAGCCAACATGGTGAAACCCAATCTCTATTAAAATACAAAAAAATTAGCCGGGCATGGTGGTGCATACCTGTAGTCCAAGCTATTTGGGAGACTGAGGCAGGAGAATTGCTTGAACCTGGGAGGTGGAGGCTGCAGTGAGCCGAGATGTGCCACTGCACTCCAGCCTGGTGACAGAGTGACACTCTGTCTCCAAAAAAAAAAAAAAAATCTAAACAGATGTATTTTTATCTTGTATATTGATGTTGTCTCTTTATAACAACTTAATTTTATGGGAGTTTTTGGTAACTAAAATGAGAACTGAGTCCCTAGAGTTGTGATAATTCCTATAATTGTTGTGTAAAGCATTAGTTCTTTCCCCACTTCACTTGGTCTTTACCTCAAGTTGTGTATCACTATACAGTCTTAGGCAGTTTTTTTTTTTTTTAAAAAAAAACTGTGGCTGAGTACAGTGGCCCATGCCTGTAATCCCAGTACTTTAGGAGGCCAAGGCAGGTGGATCGCTTGAGCTCAGGAGTTTGGGACCAGCCTGTGCAACATGGCAAAACCCCGTCTGTACAAAAAATACATAAATGCCAGGTGAGGTGGCTCATGTCTGTAATCCCTGCACTTTGGAGGCTGAGGCCGGCGGATCACCTGAGATCAGGAGTTCGATACCAGCCTGGCCAACATAGTGAAACTCTGTCTCTACTAAAAATACAAAAATTAGCTGAGCATGGTGGTGCATGCCTGTAATCCCAGCTACTCAGGAGGCTGTGGCAGGATAATCGCTTGAACTCAGGAGACAGATGTGGCAGTGAGTGGAGATCTCGCTGCTGCACTCCAGCCTGGGCAACAAGAGCAAGACCCCGTCTCAAAAGATATATAAATATATTTATATGTACGTGTGTGTGTGTGTGTGTGTGTGTGTGTGTGTATATAAATAAATTAGCCTGGCATCATGGTACACCTAAGTACCTGGAAGCCTGAGGGGGAAGGATTGCTTGAGCTTGGGAAGTGGAAGCTGCAGTGAGCTGTGATTGTGCCACTGCATTTCAGCCTGCATTACATAGGGAGACTCTGCCTCAGAAAAGAAAAAGAAAAAATTGTTGCACTATGGCTTTTTTTTTTTTT
>NW_016107793.1:1137512-1138542 GCF_001604975.1 Cebus imitator
AGCCTCCTGAGTAGCTGGGATTACAGGCACGCGCCACCATGCCCAGCTAATTTTTTGTATTTTTAGTAGAGACTGGGTTTCACCATGTTGACCAGAATGGTCTCGATCTCTTGACCTCGTGATCCACCCGCGTCGGCCTCCCAAAGTGCTGGGATTACAGTCTTGAGCCACCGTGCCCTGCCCTGGCTGTTTTTTAATATTTAGCTCAACTGTTATTTTTGGGTATGTCTGGGAAGAGATGATAACCAAGGACTATATCAATTTACATTAAAATAGAAAGCAACTTAGTTTTATCCCATATGACCAGGAACATAGGTGAACCAGTTTAGCTTTTTTTGTTTTGTTTTCGTTTAATCCTCAGAAGTGCAACATAGATTTGATTCTTACTGATGCTAGAAAAATTCATTAGTGAAAGTAAAGGTCTCATCTAAAATTTCTTTCAACATACCTTTTGGCTCAAGAGCCACTTCTTACAGTTGTAGAGATGTGTTAGGCCTTTAATGATCTTCAAAGATTGTAGTGACAAGCTTTTCTGGGTTAGTTTAATGTGAAATGGTATGTTACTATCAGTGAAATAAAGAATATGGGCTGGGCTTGGTGGCTTAGGCCTGTAATCCTAGCACTTTGGAAGGAAAAGTGGGAGGATTGCTTGAGACCAGGAGTTCGAGAGCAGCCTGGACAATACAGGAAAGACCTTGTCTCCATTAAAAATAGAATAAATCACCTGGGTGTGGTGGCATGTGCCTTTATTCCCAGCTATTCGAGATGTTGAAATCAATGTGCCATTGCACCCCAGCCTGGGTGACAGACTGAGGCCTTCTCTCAAAAAACAAACCAACAAACAAAAAGAAGTAAAGAATGTGGAGGTTTTGAATCTAGTTAGCTTTTAGGTTGGATTTAAACACTTTGGAAACAAATTCTAGTCATATTTATTTCTAATGCAAAAAATATGGTCTTTGGCGTTATTCAGATGTGGGTTTAAATTCTAGTCTTTACAATTGTTACTTAACCTTTTTTTTTTTTTTTTTTT
>NW_016107793.1:1143333-1145259 GCF_001604975.1 Cebus imitator
GTGATCTGCCCACCTCCACCTTCTAAAGTGCTGAGATTATAGGTGTGAGCCACCGCGCCTGGCTCCCACTTCTTTACTGACATTTTCTCTGATCTCTTTTCCCAAGTATCTTGGAATCTAGAACTGTCTTATTTGTCTTTGTGTCTCTTGTTGAGCTTTGTACATAGATGTTTACCAAGTTTGTGTGTAATTGAATTATGGGCTTCAAAGGGTTTATTTTGGAATGTGTCTCTGCAAGATAAAGTTTTTAATCTGGTCTTAAAGTCATTTTGCTTTTTTAAACCCTTGTTCTTATTTCCACTGTTTTCATGATTAGAAGCTTTTCTGTGGTCTGGAATTTTTGCCTGTGTCTACGTTTATTTATTAAGATCATTGGATTTGGTTATTATTGTCTATGAATGATAGTATTAATGTGTATTTATGTAGATTTATTTTGACTAGGTTTACATATATTATTTTATTTGGTCATGTAAATTTTTCAAGATGGAAGTTAATATGGGTTTGTTAAATTCTTTACTCATGGTACTATCAGTTTAATGAAACTTTAAAATTTGTGTTTCTCCTTGGCCTTGTTATTAAAAAAAATTTTTTTAAGTCACCATTATTGCTTCAGCAAAGCTTCTAATGGATCATATAATATATATATGGTTGTGCTATTATCTTCAATATATAATATCTGCGCTTAGCATGTTTCATAGAGTTGTCATAGCATAATTTGTTTGATTATATAGATGAGAGGTTTCTGTGTTGCCTAGGCTGGCCTTGATGCCTAGCTTCATCTCCTTGTACTCCAGGACAATAGGCCTGAACCACCATGGCTCCCAGCAAAATTTTTTAAAACAGATCTCTTGGTGGATGTTAACTTTTGTCATTAAAAAAAGAAAAACAAAAACTGTTTTAACAGCTTGGGCAACATGGTTATATCCCATCTCTACCAAAAATACAAAAATTTGCCAGGCATGTTGGTGAGCATTGGAATGCTGAGATGGGAGGATGGCTTGAGCTCAGGAGGTGAAGGTTGCAGTGAGTGAAGATCACGCCATTGCACTCCAGCCTAAGAAGCAGAGTGAGAACATCTCAAAAAACACACAAAAAAACCAACCAAACATAAAACCTGCTTTAAATATCTTTTTCTATAATTATTTTACTTTGAATTATTTTGGGGGGGTTAAAATACTGGGAGCTGAATTGCTAGTTATTCATTTGATGGTCTATTATAGAGCAGATGTTACTTTCCCATTTTGTGGTTTAGGAAACAGGCCAAATTAACTGACTTTTTGAAGGTGACACAGTTTGTGATGGAGTCAGAAGAGAGGATTTATTACTGCTTTCTCTGGTTCTGTGGTTCTGGCTATTGTCTTACCTAATACCACTGACATTCTTTTTCCTCTCTCTATTGAATGCATGTATTTTATAATTGTACTTCCAAAAATACAGTGTAATCATTTTGTAGTAGTTCTTTGAGGAAAAGACAGAACTGATACTATGTGCCAGATTGGTTATGGCTATATTTGTCATAAAGGATATAATAATCTTGAGATTTTATTGCTATTGGATAACAGGAGAGTGGTTTAAGAATTTAGGCTCTGGAGTTGTATCTCCCCAGGTTTTAATCCTTGGTTCTGTCACTTAATAACTATGTAACCACAGGAATGTAGTAAAATATGGATAATAATGTGTCTACTTTAAGAGGTACAGTGCCTGGCTACATCGTTACTTTAATGTATTTAAAGTCATTTAGGACTTGAATAAATAAGCAAGTTCCATATATAGCAGTGATTGTCAAATATATTTAAATAATCAAAAATCGGCCGGGCGCGGTGGCTCAAGTCTGTAATCCCAGCACTTTGGGAGGCCGAGGCGGGTGGATCACGAGGTCAAGAGATCGAGACCATCCTGGTCAACATGGTGAAACCACGTCTCTAC
>NW_016107793.1:1150474-1151679 GCF_001604975.1 Cebus imitator
AGCGAAACTCCGTCTCAAAAAAAAAAAAAAATCAAAAATCAAATTATATAATAAATTTATGGGACCCTACTCAGATTACAGTTTTCAGTACTGACAAAATATTTGTCTTTGCCATCGATTCTTGGCATTTTTTAAAGTTTCAAAATCAACTAACTTTGAAGTCGTATTCTTTTTGATAATTTACAGATTGATAACTATCAAAATGGTCCCTTAGGTTTTTTTTTTAAAGACAGGATCTTGCTCTGTAGCACAGGCTGGAGTGCAGTGGGCATGAACATGGTCCACTGTAGCCTCAAACTCCTGGGCTCAAGCAATCCTCCTACCTCAGTCTCGCAAGTAGCTGGGAGTACAGGCATGAACCACCATGCCCACCTAATTTTAAAAATTTTTTGTAGCGATGGGGTCTCACATGTTGTCCATGCCAGTCTCAAAATTCTAGGCTCTAGTGATCCTGTTGCCTAAGCCTCCCAAAGTGCTGGGATTTATAGGGAAGAGCCACGGCATCTGGCCCCCTTACGGCTTTTTATTTTACTCTTTTTCTTTTGAGACAGTCTAACTCTTATCGCCCAGGCTGAGTGCAGTGGCATAATCTTGGCTCATTGTAACCTCTGCCTCCTGGGTTCAAGTGATTCTCATGCCTCAGCCTCCTGAGTAGCTGTGATTACAGTCGTGTGCCACTGTGCCCAGCCAATTTTTGTATTTTGTTCTCTTTTTAGCAGAGACAGGGTTTCGCTGTGTTGGCCAGGCTGGTCTCAAATTCCTGGCTTCCAGTGATCTACCCACTTCGGCCTCCCAAAGTGCTGGGATTACAGGCATGAGCCACTGTGCCTGGCCCCTTAGAGCTCTTTCTAAGAAAGTAAGATGGGTCAGGCCAGGTGGCTCAGGCTTATAATCCCAACACTTTGGGAGGTCAAGGCGGGCAGATCATGAGGTCAGGAGATCGAGACTATCCTGGCTAACACGGTGAAACCCTGTCTCTACTAAAAATACAAATAATTAGCTGAGCATGGTGGCACGTGCCTGTGGTCCCAGCCACTCGATAGGCTGAGGCAGAATTGCTTGAACCTGGGAGTCAGAGGTTGCGTCACTGCACTCCAGCCTGGGCGACAGAGTGAGACTCTGTCTCAAAAGAAACAAGTAAGATGTAATTTTGTTTTATTTCCTAGTAGCTGTATATACATGAGGAACTAATCCCAGTTTTTTTT
>NW_016107793.1:1153680-1167528 GCF_001604975.1 Cebus imitator
TAAATTTGTATTTTTACTAGAGATGGGGTTTATCCATGTTGGTCAGTCTTGAACTCTCAGTCTCAGGTGATCCACCCGCCTCAGCCTCACAAAGTGCTGACTACAGGCGTGAGCCACTATGCCCAGCTGATTTAAACATTCTCAATTATTCTGTTGATGCCAGGAAGGTGTTAGACTATTTCTGTAATGTTTACATTGTCCAGAATCATCTTTCAGTATATTTACATGTTTCAACTTTAATCTTCAGGTTATCATTTTTGATAATATAAAATCTGAAACATTGGAAATGGTTCTTAGAAATAATTTTGAAGTTTAAAATTTTGATTTGGAGTATTTCCTTTAAATGCTAGTGTTTGTTTTTCAGTTGATCATTGTGTTTGGCTCTCAGGTACCTTACTTTCAAATTACTCTGAAGGATGGGGCTGAAAGTTACTTCGTCGCCCAGGCTGGAGTGCAGTGGCACAATCCCAGCTCACTGCAACTTCTGTCTCCTGGGTTCAAGTGATTCTTCTGCTTCACCCACCCAAGTAGCTGGGACTACGGGCGCTGGCCACCATACCCGGCTAATTTTTGTATTGTTAGTAGAGACAGGGTTTCACCATGTTGGCCAGGCTGGTTTTGAACTCTTGACTTCAGGTGACCCACCCTCCTCGGCCTCTCAAAGTATTGGGATTACAGGCGTGAGCCACTGTGCCCAGGCTGAAACTTGATTTGAGCTGTCCTTTTTTCTAGATTAGGATGGTAGTTATTTTATTTTAGTTTTAATACATGTATTTTAGTTCCTGAAAGTCATATGTTGATGAGATTCAGAAAAATTAGCTTACTCTGTGCTTTGCTGTGGTCTATCACATTCTTCACTCCTTTTAACAGGCAACCAATTGATTTTTTTTCTTTTTTATTTTTAAGACGGGTTTCACCATGTTGGTTAGGCTGGTCTTGAACTCCTGACCTCAGGTGATCCGCCTGCCTTGGCCTCCAAAGTACCTGGTTTATGGGCGTGAGCCACCACATCCAGCCACCAGTTGATATTTCTTTTTTTTTTTTTTTTTTTTTTTGAGACAGAGTCTCAGTCTCCTTCTGTCACCTAGGCTGGAGCTCAGTGGTGTGATTTCGGCTCACTGCAACCTCTGCCTCCTTGGATCAAGCGGTTCTCCTCCTGCCTCAGCCTCCTGACTAGCTGGGATTACAGGCATGCGCCACCACGCCCAGCTAATTTTTGTATTTTAGTAGAGACAGCGTTTTACCATATTGGCCAGGTTGGTCTCAAACTCCTGACCTGAAGTGATTTCGCCTGCCTCCGCCTCCCAAAGTGCTGGGATTACAGAGTAAGACACTGTACCTGGCCAATATTAATATATTTTTATATTCATAATGTTTTTTCATGTAAATTGTATTTTTATTTACATGACTAAATAAATACTTATTAGTCAACTTTCACGTAGTTTCACATAGAACACTGTATATTTTGCAGCTTACCTTTTCTACTTTGTGGAGATGTTTTTCATATTTTATTTATTTATTTATTTATTTATTTTTTGAGACAGGATCTTATTCTGTTGGCCCAGGCTGGAGTGTAGTGGTGTAACCCTGCCTCACTGCAGCCTTAATCTCCTGGGCTCAAAGAGTCATCCAACCTCAGCATCCTGAGTAGCTTGGAGCACAGATGTGTGCCACCACACATGCCTTTTTTTTTAAAAAAAAAAAAAAAAAAAAAAAAAAGGACGATTTCTCCAAAGTAGAATTCCTGTATTTGATTTTATATTTTGAATACTGAGATGCCCAAAGACCTTTATAAATTTTAGCGTCTTGGCTGGGTGCAGTGGCTCACATTTGTAATCCCAGCACTTTGGGAGGCTAAGGTGGGTGGATCACCTGAGGTGAGGAGTTCAAGACCAGCCTGGCTGACATAGTGAAACCCTGTCTCTGCTAAAAATACAAAAATTAGCCAGGCATGTTGTCATGCTGCTATAATCCCAGCTCCTGGGTAGGTTGAGGCGGAAGAATTGCTCGATCGTGGGATTTGGAGGTTGCAGTGAGCCAAGAGCACACCACTGCACTCCAGCCTGGGTGACAGACCGAGACTCTGTATGTAAAGAAAAAAAAAAAATTAGTGTCTTAAAAATTTGATACCTTCACCAGGCATGGTGGCTCATGCCTATAATCCTAGCACTTTGGGAGCCTGAGGTGAGAGGATGGTTTCAGCCCAGGAGTTTGAGACCAGCCTTGGCAACACAATGAGACCTTTTCTTTTTAATAAAAAAAAAAAATATTGTTACCTTATCCTCTGTTACCTGTTTGTATATTTAAATTCTGCTAGTAGAAAACTCTTTTAGTCCTCCTTTTCTAACCTTCCCTGTCCCTATGACTGCTGGTTTCTTACTCATTAGGGTGTCTCTTTCTCTCTTTGGATTTAGGATCTCGCTCTATTGCCCAGGGTAGAGTACAGAGGTGCGATCATGGCTCATTGCAGCCATAGCTTCCCACGGTCAAGTAATCCTCCCTCCCATGCCTTCCAAACAGCTGGGACTATAGGTATTCACCACTATGCCCGGCTAAGTTTTTTATTTTTTGTAGAGATGGGGTTTCGCCTTGTTGCCCAGACTGGTCTCAAATTCCTGGGCTCAAGGGATCTGCCCCTCGTGGACCTCTCAAACTGATGGGGATTACTGGTGTGAGCTACCCCACTCAGCCTATTTATAGTGTTTCTTATGCACGCTAGTTGAGTCCATGCTATTTATTTGACAAACAGTAAGTACCTTGTATAGCTTGAGTACTGTGCTAGGTTTTGGGATCCGTTTGTGGGCCATACATCAATACTGCTTGCTCTCATGAGAAATTCGAATCTAGTAAAAGGAACAAGACATGACCTGATCTGTTCATTTTCAAAGTTCACTGTGACTGGAGTGTTGAACATGGGTTAGAGGGGGACCACAAAAAAAAAGACACTTAAAGAATCATTGTAGTGATTATGGTGTGATGAAAGTTGTGAGTAGAAAATAAAAACAGGTTAGGAGATAAAATGCATCTGATGTAGTAATGGATTGGATAATGTGGAGTGAGGGAGAAAGAAATCTTGTGGTTTTCAATTCTCAGGTTTCCATATTGCAGGATGACTCCCACGTTTTTAGCTTCAACACTGGATGGATGAATAGATTGTCATTTACTGAGGGAACACTGGAGTATCTGTAACTCAGAAATGACATATCCTTGTTCATATTAGTTGGAGCCATGAGCAAGGCATA
Organism: Cebus imitator; assembly: GCF_001604975.1. Classification (NCBI taxonomy): domain Eukaryota; kingdom Metazoa; phylum Chordata; class Mammalia; order Primates; family Cebidae; genus Cebus; species Cebus imitator. Next base: position 1,156,923 of record NW_016107793.1, read on the forward strand.
GGTAAGATGGATGGCCTTGAGACAGAAGATACTGTGAGACAAAAGGTACACTGAGGAAGATACATTTGATGTCTATATGGAAGAGACTGAGGTTGTAGAAAAACGATGAAAAAGAATAAGATGAATCAGAGATAAAAGAGGAAAAGTAACAGAATGTGGCTAGAGTACATTAGTATGTACTGGGAATATTGTTCTAAGATTCTAAGTTGATGCCTGAAACTGGATAGTACTGAATCCCATATATGTAATGTTTTTCATCTATATCTATATCTATGATAAAGTGTCATTTATAAATTGGGTATTGTGGCTGGGTGTAGTGGCTCACGCCTGTAAAGCTAGCACTTAGGGAAGCTGAAGTGGGCGGATCACTTGAGGTCAGGAGTTGAAAACCACCCTGGCCAACGTGGCGAAACCCCGTCTCTACTAAAAATGCAAAAAAATTAGCTGAGCATGGTGGCGGGTGCCAGCTACTAGGGAGGCTGAGGTAGGAGGATTGCTTAAACCTAGGAGGCTGAAGTTGGAGTGAGCTGAGATCATACCCCTGTAGTCCAGCCTGACCAATGGAGCAAGACTCCATCTAAATAATAATAATAATAAGCAAATAAAAAATAAATTGGGATTGTAAGAGATCAACACTAATAATAAAACAATAGTGATACGGTAATAAAATTTATGGGACTCTGTCTCCTACCTTTGACCCCAATAGCTTATTGTACTGTATCACAGGTAACTGAAACCATGGAAAGTGAAGCCACACATGAGCTGAGCTCACTCTAGTTTAAGAAGGACAATATGGTCAATTTTGCTGAGTGTTCCCTAGAGAGCAAATAAAATGTCCACTAGGGATAAGAAGGTGGAGATAACGAGTACCTTTTTTGTTGTTGGTTTGATTCAGGTAGAAGTTAGATTGGACTGATTTGAGGCAATGGAGACAGAGGCAGAGAAGGGAGGATCCTATAGGCAGATAAGTATATAGGACCCAGAAGGATTTTGATTTTTTGTTCTTTTTATTTTTATAATTAGTCTTATTTTTAAGGGAGAGTCTTGCTCTGTCACTCAGGCTGGAGTGCAGTGGCACAATTATAGCTCACTCCACCTTCTGCCTCTAAGGCTCCAGTGCACTAGTAGTGCTCCTCCCACCTCAGCCTTCTGAGTAGCTGGGACCACAGGTGTGTGCCACCACACTCGGCTAATTTTTGTATTTTTTGTAGAGACAGGATTTCCCTGTGTTGCATGAGCTTGTCTTGAGCTCCTGGGCTGAAATGATCCTCCTGCCTTGGCCTCCCAAAGTGCTGAGATTACAGGTGTGAGCCACTGCTCCTGGCCAGCAATTTAATTTTGGCTGTTGAGACAGAGAAGTTTCAAGATCAAAGTGTTAGCAATTTGGTTTCCCAAGTTGCTGTGTCCTCATATGGCAGAGAGGGAAAGTACTCACTCTGGCATCTTCTTATAAAGAGACTAGTTGCATCATGAAGTCTCCTCCGTCATGAGCTTGTCAAAATCTAATTACTCTAAAGGCCTCACCTGTAAACACCAACATATTGGGGTCAAGCCTTCAGAATAATATATTTCAGAAGGACACATTTAGTCTCTAATAGTCCTTTTTCATCCTTCTTGAATGCCAGTCTTACTAACTCTGAGTTTTAAATTGTCATCTGTAAACTGAATCGATATCCGTAGAGCTAGTCTTTATCCAGGCTTTAGATCTATATACCCAACTCCATATTTGAAGTTTTCACCAGGATAGCAATTAGAAAATATATTCATCACTATAAGGACACATGTACATGAATGTTCATTGCAGCACTGTTTACAATAGCAAAGACCTGGAACCAACCCAAATGCCCATTGATGATAGACTGGACAGGGAAAATGTGGCACATGTACACCATGGAATATTATGCAGTCATCAAAAACGATGAGTTCGTGTCCTTTTTAGGAACATGGATGAACCTGGAAACCATCATTCTCAGCAAACTGACACAAGAACAGAAAATCAAACACCGCATGTTCTCACTCATAGGTGGGTGTTGAACAATGAGAACACATGGACACAGGGAGGGGAACATCACACACTGGGGTCTTTCGGGGGTAATAGGGGAGGGATAGAGGGTGGGGAGTTGAGGAGAGATAGCATGGGGAGAAATGCCAGATATAGGTGATGGGGAGGAAGGCAGCAAATCACACTGCCATGTGTGTACCTATGCAGCAATCTTGCATGTTCTTCACATGTACCCCAAAACCTAAAATACAATTTAAAAAAAAAGAAATAAAAAACAAAAAATAAAGAAAATATAATCATCACCCTAACATAGAACCACATACTCTTTAGCTACCTCTGTCTGCATCTTTCCCCACCCACATGTGTTTGCCTTAAGCAACCACTAATGTACTTTCTATTTCTGTGGATTTGCCTATTCTGGACATTTCATATACAGAAGGTCCCTGACTTGCAATGGTTCAAGTTAGAATTTTTTGACCTTACAATAGTGTGAAAGCAATACATACACAATCAATAGAAATGGTACTTCAGGTTACCTATATAGCCATTCTGTTTTGTACTTTCAATGTAGTAGTCAGTAAATTACATGATATTCAGCAGTTTATTTTAAAATAGGCTTTGTGCCAGAAATTTTGCCCAGCTATAGGCTAACATAAGTATTCTGAGCATGTTTAGGGTGGTCTAGGTGTATCAAACGCATTTTCTAATTATTCTTTTTTTTGTGGGGGGGTCAAAGTCTTGCTTTGTTGCTCGGGCTGGAGTGTAGTGTCATGATCTCAGCTCACTGCAACCTCTGCCTCTTGGGCTCATGTGATCCTCCCATCTCAGCCCCCCAAGTACCTGGAACTACAGGCACACACCACCACGCCCAGCTAATGAAAAATTTTTTTTGTAGAGACAGGGTCTCCCTGTAGTGCCCATGCTTGTCTTGAACTCCTGAGCTCAAACAGACCTCCTACCTTTCCCTCACAAAGTGTTCGGATTATAGGTATGAAGCCACTGCATCTGGCTACCTTTCATTTTCAACTTAATATTTTCAACTTATAATGGGTATGTCATGAAGCATCTGTGATTTGTTTATAGATTTTCCACAAATTTGTGATGCTTCTCAACTTAACAATGGACATAGTTTCCCACTAGCAATGCATTGGTTCTGATTTTTCCCATATCTTCACCATTGGTTATTTGACTTTTTAAAAATGGACAAAACTTAATTTAATGTTTTATGTTTTAGTTGTTGTTGTTTTGAAATAGAGTTCTGCTCTGTTGCCCAGGCTGTGGCAGGATCTCAGCTCACTGTAACCTCTGCCTCCTGGGTTCAAGTGATTCTCCTGCCTCAGCCTCAGAAGTAGCTGGGATTATATGCAGTTGCCACCACACCTGACCAATTTTTGTATTTTTAATAGAGACCGAATTTCACCATGTTGGCCACGCTGGTCTTGAACTCCTATCCTCAAGTGATCCACCCACCTTAGCCTCCCAAAGTGATGGGATTATAGGTGTCAGCCAGCCACTGCAGCCAGCCTTAATACTTTCATTGTTATTATTATTGTTTGCTTATTTTTTGTATACATATTTTTAAATTAAAAAAATTTTTTTTTGAGATGAAGCTCTGTTAACCATGCTGAAGTGCAGTGGCGCGATCTCAGCTCACTGCAACCTTCAGCTCTCATGTTCAAGTGATTCTCCTGCCTCACCCTCCAGAGTAGCTGGGACTACAGGCTTGTGCCACCACACCTAGCTGATTTTTGTGTTTTTAGTAGAGGCTGGTTTTCACCATGTTGGCCAGGCTGTTTTCAAACTCCTGACCTCAAGTGATTTGTCCCCTTCGGCCTCCCAAAATGCTAGGACTACAGACCTGAGCCACCTTGCCTGGCCTAATGCTTTCATTGTTTCAAGTAGGTAGTTCAGTAGCATTAAGTATATTCACACTGTTATGTAGCCATCGCCACTATTCATCTCCAAACTTTTTCATCTCCTCAATTCAAACTCTGTACCCATTTACCAACATCACCCTAGCCCTTGGCAACCACTGTTCTGTGCGTTTTTTCTCTATAAATTTGACAATTTTAGATATCATGTATAACTAGAATCAGACATTTGTCCTGTTGACTCCTTACTTCACTTATCATGTCTTCTAGGTTCACCTATGCTATAGTATGTTTCTGAATGTCTGTCTCTCTCAATTTTTTAAAAGGCTACCTAATATTTCATTGTATTGTAAATATCAGATTTTGTTTTTCTTTGTTTGTTTGTTTATTTATTTATTTATTTAAATATGGTCTTTATATTTCCAAGATGTAAAACCAAGTCTGTATTTGCCCAGTTTAAATGAGTCTTCATTGCCTACGGGATAATGGCTAATGGGTTTTTTTGTTTGTTTTGTTTGTTTGTTTGATAAAAGACAGAGTTTTGGTCTTGCTACCTAGGCTGGAGTGCAATGGTGCAATCTCAGCTCACTGCAACCTCTGCCTCCCAGGTTCAAGCAATTCTCCTCCCTCAGCCTCCCAAGTAGCTGGGATTACAGGCATGCACCACCATGTCTGGCTAATTTTTTGTATTTAATATTAGAGACAGGGTTTCACCATGTTGGTCAGGCTGACCTGGGATTCATGACCTTAGGTGATCCAACCACCGTGGCCTCCCAAAGTGCCGGGATTTACAGGTGTGAGCCACCCCGCCCGGCCAAAAGTCAAAGCTATAAAGCCTAAGGTCTTACCATGCCATGCAGACTCTTAGAAGTCTGGCTGCTGTCCAACCTTTATTAGTTTCCCTTTTCATCCACTGTATGATACAGTGTTCTTAACTATTTTTTGTTTTATTCATTCATGCCTTTGAGGGTTCTATGCCCTCATGCTATAATTCTATCTTTAAGTGTTTTCATCCCCTCCCACCGCCGCCCACCAAGAGAGACTTCTGCTTTGTTGCCCAGGCTGGAGTGCAGTAGTGCAGCCTCCGCTCACTGCAACCCTTGCCTCCTGAGTTCAAGTGATTCTCGTGTCTCAGTCTCTTGAGTAGCTGGGATTACAGGCATGTGCCACCACATCTGGCTACTTTTTGTATTTTTAGTTGATCCGCCTGCCTCAGCCTCCCAGTGTGCTGGCATTCACTTTCTCTGCAAAACCAGTGTTTGACTATGCACTTATAGTAAGTTATTTAACTTACTATATTTAAAATATTGAAACCATACCAATTATTTGGGGGTGTGGTTGTGGGGAGGAATTCATGCAAATCACCTTGTGTGGTGCTTCTATCTGAGTAGCTACACTACCCAGATCATACATGTTGCTTTGCTGAAACATTTCCTCCTCTTCATATTTTAGTTTAGTGTTTTTCACATTTTCTTGGTTATTTGTTCTTTTTCATATTTTTGTTGCTGTGGGCCTATTAAAAATATGTCTTCTGTGTTTTTGGAGCAACGAAATTATAGACTGATGGTAAAAGAAACTCACCTGTCTACTATCTTAATTTCGTGTTTGTAGCTAATCTATATTTAGCTGGTTTTGTAGCTATATCACGTCATCAGATTAGACTATTGAAACTTTCATAACCTCCTATGTATTGACTCATATTGAATACTTAAAATTTTCCTCGTATAATCTACTCTAGATCATAGTGGGCATGTTAGTTTTTTGCAAACAGTCTTCTTTGACAACAGTGATGAGAAGTAATTTCTTTGATCTAATGATACTGGTTCTCTTACTCTTATTTAGTTTCCAACCGGAGGCCCTATCGGCAGTACTACGTGGAGGCTTTTGGAGATCCTTCTGAGAGAGCCTGGGTGGCTGGAAAAGCAATCGTCATGTTTGAAGGCAGACATCAATTCGAAGAGCTACCTGTCCTTAGGAGAAGAGGGAAACAGAAAGAAAAAGGATATAGGCATAAGGTAGGAAAAGAAAAACGCCTTTTATTGAGTGGCAGAAGCAAGTAAGAAAAGGAAAGAAAATGGCCTCTTATTTATTTTTGAGACCGGTGTTGCTCTGTTGCCCAAGTTGGAGTGCAGTGGCACAATCTTGGCTCACTGCAACCTTTGCCTCCTGGATTCAAGCATTCATGTGCCTCAGCCCCCTGAGTACCTGGGATTACAAGGGAGAATCACCACACCCAGCCAATTTTTGTGTTTTTAATAGTGAGTGACAGGATTTCACCATGATGACCAGGTTGGTCTTCAACTCCTCAGCTCAAGCAATCTGCTGCTTCAGCCTCCTAAAGTGCTGGAATTACAGGTGTGAACCACTGTGGCCTGGCCTTTTAAAAATTATCTCCTTGGGAGTTGGCAGACAGGAGGCAGGGAAGAAAGAAGCATTATATTTTTGAAATGTAAGTTGCGTTCCTTTGGTAATAGAATATCTGTGAGAAAATAGCTAGGGAGCAGGTGCAGGTGTTTTTTTTTGTTTTGTTTTGTTTTGTTTTGTTTCTTCTTTTTTCCCCTCCACAGTGGGCTGGGCCTAGCTTGCAAAATATTTATACTCAATTTATTGAGAAATTATTTTAACCAACTTTATTGTGTCAGTCACTCACAGTAGTGAAAGTCATGACATGGCATGACCAGTCTTTTGTTATCTTTCATACATGAAGAAAGTGATCATTAAAATGAAATATTCTGCTTCTCGCCTCTTGGATTAATTATTTCTATTAATGAGAACAATAAAGTTTTTTTCTGTTGTTTGTTTTTGGAGATGGGGTCTCACTCTGTCACCCAGGCTGAAGTGCAGTGACACACTCTTGGCTCACTGCAACTTCTGCCTTCCAGGTTCAAGCCATACTGGTGCCTCAGCCTCCCAACTAGCTGGGATTACAGATGCCTGCCACCACTGTGGCTAATTTTTGTATTTTTAGTAGAGACAGGGTTTTGCCATATTGGCTAGGCTGGTCTTGAACTTCTGACCTCAGGTGATTCACCCGCCTCAGCCTCCCAAAGTGTTGGGATTCCAGGTGTGAGCCACCACGTCTGTCGAAAACAATAAGGTTTTTAATAATTTTCTTTTTAATGTTTCTCAGTGCTTAAGTCTGAAGTTTCTGTTCTAGTTATATTTTAACCATCAATATTGTGGCTTTGTTTCTTTTGCTTGATGTTTTGATTTTGGTAAAATTGGCTGAGAAAAATACCAGCTTATTTTCTTTAAATACCTTTTTTTTCCTCCAGTTTTTTTTTATTATGTTAAAATATACATAATATAAAAATTACTACCTTAAGCACTTTTAAGGTTACAGTTAATTAGTTATAAATACATTCATAATGGTGTACAAAGTCTCATAATTATTTTTATCTTGTAAATCTGAAACTCTTTTACCTGTTAAACATTAATTCCCCATTTGTCCTTCTCCCATCTCCTGTTACCACCATTCTGCTGTTGGTCTGTATGATTTATTCAATTACATTCAATTTATTCTCTTATATTCAATTCTAGAAGGATACATAATAATTCTTAGGTGTTTATACTCCCCTGGGTCTAAATACTTTTATTTATTTATTATTATTATTCTTTGATATGGGTGTCTCTCTATGTTGTTCATGCTAGAGTGCTGTGGTGCAGTCATTTTTCACTGCAGCTATAACCTCCCAGGCTCAAGCCATTCTCATGTCTCAGCCTCCTGTGTATCTGTGACTACAGGCATGTACCACTACAGTGGCTAAGTTTTATTTATTTATTTAGAGACAGAGTTTTGCTCTTGTTGCCCAGGCTGGAGTGCAGTGGTGAGATCTTGACTCACCATGCAACCTCCACCTCCTGGATTCAAGCAGTTCTCCTGCCTCAGCCTCCTGTGTATCTGTGACTACAGGCATGTACCACTACAGTGGCTAAGTTTTATTTATTTATTTAGAGACAGAGTTTTGCTCTTGTTGCCCAGGCTGGAGTGCAGTGGTGAGATCTTGACTCACCATGCAACCTCCACCTCCTGGATTCAAGCAGTTCTCCTGCCTCAGCCTCCCAAGTAGCTGGGATTACTGGCATGCGCCACCATGCCCAGCTAATTTTGTATTTTTAGTGGAGATGGGATTTCTCCATGTTGGTCAGGCTGATCTCGAACTACTGACCTCTGATGATCGGTCTACCTTGGCCTCCCAAAGTGCTGGGATTACAGGCGTGAGCCACTGCACCTGGCAGTTTTATTTTTTAATTTATTATTATATTTTAACTGAGTCATGCTCTGTCTCCCAGGCTGGAATACACTGGTCCAGTCTTGGCTCACTGCAACCTCTGCCTCCTGGGTTCAAGTGATTCTCATGCCTCAGCCTCCCAAGTACCTGGGATTACAAACATATGCCACCACACCTGGTGTATTTTTAGTAGAGATGGGATTTCACCCTTTTGGCCAGGCTGGTCTCAAACTTCTGACTCAAGTGATACATCTGCCTCGGTTTCCCAAAGTACTGGGATTATAGGCCTGAGAACCACTGTATCCCTTCCCCAAATTTTCATTTTCTTTCTTTCTTTTTTTTCTTTTTTTTTTTTTTGTAGAATGACAAGGTCTTGACATGTTGCCCAGGCTGGTCTTGAACTGCTGGACTTAAACATTCCTCTCATGTCGGTTTCCCAAAGTGATGGGATTACAGGCATGAGATACCATGCTGACGATACTTGCAGACTATTTTTAAAAATCATAATTAGGATAATTTAGAATTCATATTTAGGGTCTGCCACTTATGACTTGAGTTATCAACAACTTGGTGTCTTCTTTTCTAAAGGTAGTATAGTAACTTATATAACTGTTGTAAGCATTAGAAATAAGTATAAAATATTTAATATGACATAGGATTGATGCTTTAGCAACAGTTAGTATGTGTTATTAGGATGAAGGAGGTTAATGGCTTCCTTTCTGATATTTCAGCTGGTTGCTGATAGGGATGTGTCAGAGTTTTCTTGTCAAGCCTTTAGGTATGTAGAGTTACTAATCTTTTCAGAGGTGTTTATTGGGACTTTCAGGTTCTGGAAAATTGATTCACTCTGGTCTCAGTCATGAACATTTATGTGTTTCTGTGTTTAACACACACACACACACACACACACACACACACACACACGATTGTCAATTTGATGCTGTCTTTATAAGAGGACGCTACTCTCTAGTTACCCTAATTTTTGTTTTGTTTTGTTTTGTTTTTGAGATGGTGTCTCATTCTTTTACCACAGCTGGAGTACTGTGGCATGATCTTTGACTGCAACCTCTGTCTTCCGGGTTCAAGTAATTCGCCTGCCTCAGCCTCCCAAGTAGCTGGGGTTCCAGGCGTGAGCCACCATGTCCAGCTAATTTTTGTACACCATGTTAGCCAGGCTGGTCTTGAACTCCTGACCTCAGGTGATACCCCCCCGCCCCCGCCCCCCACACACACCTCGGCCTGTCAAAGTGCTGGGATTGCAGGTGTGAGCCACTGTGCCCAGACTTGTTACCCTATTTATTTATTTTTTAAATTATTATTATTATTATTATTATTTTTTTTTTTTAGAGACGGAGTTTCCCTATGTTTTCCAGGCTGGACTGTAGGGATCCTCCTGCCTCAGTCTCCCAAAGTGTTGAGATTAAAGGCGTAAGCCACTGCGCCCAGACTTTTTAAAATTTATTTTATTTTCAAAATTTGAGACAGAATCTTGCTCTGTCACACAGACTGGAGTGCAGTGGCACAAGTTCGGCTCACTGCATCCTTTACTTCCTGGGCTCAAATGATCCTCCTACCTCAGCATACCAAGTAGCTGGGACCATAAACATGTACCACCATGCATGGCTAACTGTGTGTGTGTGTGTGTGTGTGTGTGTGTGTGTGTGTGTGTGTGTGTGTGTGTGTTTTGAGATGGAGTCTTTCTCTATCACCCAGGCTGGAGTGAAGTGGCATGATCTAGGCTCACTGCAACCTTCGCCTCCTGGGTTCAAGCAATTCTCTATCTAAGCCCCCCGAGTAGCTGGGATTATAGGTGTGTGCCACTGTGCCCGGCTAATTTTTGTATTTTTTTAGTAGAAATGGGGTTTCACCATTTTGGCCAGGCTGATCTTGAACTCCTGACCTCATGATCTACCCACCTCGGCCTCCCAAAGTGCTGGATTACAGGTGTGAGCCGCCATGCCTGGCTGTGTGTGTATTTTTAGTAGGAACGGGGTCTCATCCTGTTACCCAGTTTGGTCTTGAACTCCAGAGTTCATGTGATCTACCTGCCTCAGCCTCTCAAAGTGCTGAGAGTACACCCATGAGCCACCATTCTGGGCAATGACCTTAATTTTTACATGCTCTGCAGAACATCTCCTTCACAAATATTTATGTATTTGTGAACACTACATGGTAGTTAGAATCTTGAACTAATACCTATTGTGTGGAGGTAAGGAAGAAAATAAGTCTGAAAAATTAGGTGTATTTCAAAGAGCCTCAATGTTCTGATGCTGCGAGGTATCAAGAAAAGATAATGTAATATCCACTGTGTCAGTATAATAGCTCTAGATTACATGATGAAGCCTAGGAGATGGCTTGGTTATAATCCAGGTTATACCGAACATTTAGAGTTGATTCTTGATTACCCAGGTGCCTAGTGATAACTGGAATTTCAAATTTCTAGTTTGAAATTTGGGGGGCAGATCTGACCTGCTCATTCTTTTTGTCCTGTTTTTTTTTTT
>NW_016107793.1:1167723-1172142 GCF_001604975.1 Cebus imitator
GTTTTTGGTGATTCTCCTGCCTCAGCCTCCCCAGTAGCTGAGAGTATAGGTGTCTGCTCCCACACCTGGCTAATTTCTGTATTTTTAGTAGAGACGGGGTTTTGTGATATTGGCCAGGCTTGTCTTGAACCTCAGGTGATCTACCCTCCTCAGCCTTCCAAAATGCTAAGATTATAGGTGTGAGCCATGCACTCAGCCAAGTATTCCTTAATTTAGAAATATAATGTTACCAGTTTAGTCTATATTCTTCTTTGTGCTTGTAAATACAGGCAGGGTGGAGTGTTTGTGAGATCTGTCCTTACTCTAATGACATAATGTTATTGGTAGACGTGTTGTTGGTGAAGCTCCATTAGGGTGATTCAGATGCTGCTTGAGCTCAGGTGCTAAGTACCTGGCTAGTTCCGTAAAGGTAGCAAGTCCAACAGGTTTGTAAAAGCTTCTGATTTCAGGCTGGGTGCGGGGGGCTCATGCCTGTAATCCCAGCACTTTGGGAGGATGAGGCAGGCAGATCACTTGAGGTCAGGAGTTCAAGATCAGCCTGTCCAACATGGTGAAACCCGATTCTATTGAAAATACAAAAAATTAGCCGGGTGTGGTGGCACCTGTAATCCCAGCACTTTGGGAGGATGAGGCAGGCAGATCACTTGAGGTCAGGAGTTCAAGATCAGCCTGTCCAACATGGTGAAACCCGATTCTATTGAAAATACAAAAAATTAGCCGGGTGTGGTGGCACCTGTAATCCCAGCACTTTGGGAGGATGAGGCAGGCAGATCACTTGAGGTCAGGAGTTCAAGATCAGCCTGTCCAACATGGTGAAACCCGATTCTATTGAGAATACAAAATATTAACCGAGTGTGGTGGCAGCTGCCTGTAATCCCAGCTACTTGGGAGGCTGAGGCAGGAGAATCACTCGAACCCAGGAGGCAGAGGTTGCGGTGAGCCAAGATTGTGCCATTGCACTCCAGCCTGGGCAACAGAGCAAGACTCCATCTCGGGGGGGTAAAAAAAAAGCTTCTGATTTCATCTCCATTTTCTCCCACCCATTTCTTTGATAAGTGATAATTCTTTTTCTCCTTTACATTTAAGGTTCCTCAGAAAATTTTGAGTAAATGGGAAGCCAGTGTTGGACTTGCTGAACAGTATGATGTTCCCAAGGGGTCAAAGAACCGAAAATGTATTCCTGGTTCAATTAAGTTGGACAGTGAGGAAGATATGCCATTTGAGGACTGCACAAATGATCCTGAGTCAGAACATGACCTGTTGCTTAATGGCTGCTTGAAATCGCTGGCTTTTGATTCTGAACATTCTGCAGATGAGAAGGAAAAGCCTTGTGCTAAATCTCGAGCCAGAAAGAGCTCTGATAATCCAAAAAGGACTAGTGTGAAAAAGGGCCACATACAATTTGAAACCCGTAAAGATGAACGGAGGGGAAAGATCCCAGAGAACCTTGGCCTAACCTTTCTCTCCGGGGATGTATCTGATACGCAGGCCTCTAATGAACTTTCCAGGATAGCAAATAGCCTCACAGGGTCCAACACTGCCCCAGGAAGTTTTCTGTTTTCTTCCTGTGGAAAAAACACTGCAAAGAAAGAATTTGAGACTTCAAATGGTGATTCTTTATTGGGCTTGCCAGAGGGTGCTTTGATCTCAAAGTGTTCTCGAGAGAAGAATAAACCCCAACGGAGCCTGATGTGTGGCTCAAAAGTGAAGCTCTGCTATATTGGAGCAGGTGATGAGGAAAAGCGAAGTGATTCCATTAGTATCTGTACCACTTCTGATGATGGAAGCAGTGACCTGGATCCCATAGAACACAGCTCAGAGTCTGATAACAGTGTCCTTGAAATTACAGATGCTTTTGATAGAACAGAGAACATGTTATCTATGCAGAAAAATGAAAAGATAAAGTATTCTAGGTTTCCTGCCACAAACACTAGGGTAAAAGCAAAACAGAAGCCTCTCATTAATAACTCACATACAGACCACTTAATGAATTGTACTAAGAGTGCAGAGCCTGGAACTGAGATGTCTCAGGTTAATCTCGCTGATCTGAAGGCATCTAGTCTTGTTCACAAACCCCAGTCAGATTTTACAAATGGTGATCTTGCTCCAAAATTCAACATGTCATCAAACATATCCAATGAGAACTTGCTAATAAAGGGTGGGGCAGCAAATCAAGCTCTATTACATTCGAAAAGCAAACAGCCCAAGTTCCGAAGTATAAAGTGCAAACACAAAGAAAATCCAGTTATGGTAGAATCCCCAGTTATAAATGAAGAGTGCAGTTTAAAATGCTGCTCTTCTGATAACAAAGGCTCTCCTTTGGCCAGCATTTCTAAAAGTGGAAAAGTGGATGGTCTAAAACTACTGAACAATATGCATGAAAAAACCAGGGATTCAAGTGTCATAGAAACAGCAGTGGTGAATCATGTTTTATCCGAGTTGAAGGAACTCTCTTACAGATCCTTAGGTGAGGATGTCAGTGACTCTGGAACATCAAAGCCATCAAAACCATTACTTTTCTCTTCTGCTTCTAGTCAGAATCACATACCTATTGAACCGGACTACAAATTCAGTACCTTGCTAATGATGTTGAAAGATATGCATGATAGTAAGACAAAGGAGCAGCAGTTGATGACTGCTCAAAACCTGGTCCCTTATCGGAGTCCTGGTCGTGGGGAATGTTCTGCTAATAGTCCTGTAGGAGCCTCTAAGGTTTTGGTTTCAGGAGGCTCCACACACAATTCAGAGAAAAAGGGAGATTGCACTCAGAACTCAGCCAATCCTAGCCCTAGTCGGGGTGACTCTGCACTGTCTGGGGAATTGTCTGCTTCCCTACCTGGCTTAGTGTCTGACAGAAGAGATCTCCCTACTTCTGGCAAAAGTCGTTCAAACTGTGTTACTAGGCGCAACTGTGGACGGTCAAAGCCTTCATCCAAATTGCGAGATGCTTTTTCAGCCCAAATGGGAAAGAACACAGTGAACCGTAAAGCCTTAAAGACAGAGCGCAAAAGAAAACTGAATCAGCTTCCAAGTGTGACTCTTGATGCTGCACTGCAGGGAGACCGAGAACATGGAGGTTCATTGAGAGGTGGAACGGAAGATTCTAGTAAAGAGGAACCCCTTCAAATAATGGACCATTTAACAAGTGAAGATGGTGACCATTTTTCTGATGTGCATTTCGATAACAACATTAAACAGTCTGATCCTGATAAAATTTCTGAAAAAGGACCCTCTTTTGAAAATGGAAAAGGCCCAGAGCTGGACTCTGAAATGAACAGTGAGAATGATGATCTCAGTGGTGTAAATCAAGTGGTGCCTAAAAAGCGGTGGCAGCGTTTAAACCAAAGGCGCACCAAACCTCGTAAGCGCATAAACAGATTTAAAGAGAAAGAAAACTCTGAGTGTGCCTTTGGGGTCTTACTTCCTAGTGACCCTGTGCAGGAGGGGCGGGGCGAGTTTCCAGAGCATAGAACTCTTACTTCAGCAAACATACTTGAGGAACCTCTGACAGATCAAAATCATGCTGACTGCTTAGATTCAGTTGGGCCACGATTGAATGTTTGTGATAAATCCAGTGCCAGCATTGGTGACATGGAAAAGGAGCCAGGAATTCCCAGTTTGACACCACAAGCTGAGCTCCCTGAACCAGGTAAGAACATCTGACTGTGATAAAAAAGAAAATTGGATAAAGTGCTGATAAATGTTGCCCTTCTGAAATTGGTCTGTTGTAATGGTAAAGTGAAGTATAAACTGGGAGGGAAAAATCATCACTTTAATGAAGAAAGAGTTTTATGTAGGAAGGTCTGAATTTTGAAGATGAGATTTCCATATGTTTTCAGAAGTTAAGCTTTACCAGAAGCCCTTTTCTCCAACCTTTTCGAGTTAATCTCTATAACATTTTTGCTCCTGATCCCCATTTCTTTCTTCTATTTTTAAAAAATATTTTACTTTTGAGATAGGATCTTGCTGTGTTGCCCAGCCTGGTCTGAAACTCTTGGGTTCACACCATCTGCCAGCCTCTGCCTCCCAAGGTACTGGAATTACGGGCATGAGCCACCATGCCTGACCTGTTCACCTTTTAAAATCTCCAAGCTTTTTGGGACTTAATATGTAATTGCAAGTAATTGAGAGGCTCTGATCCTAAGATTTAAATCCAGTTGTTAGGTTATAGAAAGCAAATAGACTGGCCGGGCACAGTGGCTTGCGCCTATAATCCCAGCACTTTGGGAGGCCAAGACGTGGATCACGAGCTCAGGAGATTGAGGCCATCCTGGCTAACACAGTGAAACCCCATTTCTACTAAAAATACAAAAAATTAGCTGGGCATGGTGGTGCCGCCTGTAGTCCTAGCTGCTTGGGAGGCTTAGGCAGGAGAATCCCTTGAACCCAGGAGGTGGAGGTTACAGTGAGCCGAGATCG
>NW_016107793.1:1174652-1182510 GCF_001604975.1 Cebus imitator
AAAAAAAAAAAAAAAAAAAAAAAAAAAAAAAAAAAAAAAAAAAAAAGGAAACACAGCAAGATCTTATCCTATGGAACCTGGCCAACAAGAAGACAAAGGAGAGACTGTCTAGAATTGAAATCCAATTTGTGTGAGGGGGATAGTGATGGAGGGGGTTAAGGAGCATGATTTTGAGAACGCAAGGACCTGTTTTAATGAAAAGAGTTCATGGGGAGTTTTGAGAGACTTTGGGTTGGAATTAATTTGATGGGTTTGTGTAAGTCACCACCCGGCCCCTATTTTGAGACAGGGTTTTGTTCTGTTGTCCTGGCTGGAGTGCAGTGGCACAGTCCTAGCTCATTGCATCCTCAAGCTCCTGGGCTTAAGTGATCCTCCCCCTTCAATCTCCCAAAATAGCTGGGACCATAGGCACATGCCACCACCATACAGGCTATTTTTGAATTTTTTGTAGGGATGGGGTCTGGCCATGTTCCCCAGGCTTTTGTTGAACTCTTGGGTTCAAATAATCCTCCTGCCTATGCATCTGAAAGTACTTGGATTACAGGCATGGGCCACTTTGCCTAGCTGTTTGCACCATTACTTTGAAGAAAAATGTTATGCTTCGGTATTTTGATCATAAAACGTGACAGGAGGTTTTTTTTTTTTTGAGCGGAGTCTTGCTCTGTCTCCAGGCTGGAGTACAGTGGCACAATCTTGGCTGACTGCAACGTTCATCTCCTGGGTTCAAGCGATTCCCCTACCTCAGCCTTCTGAGTAGCTGGGCCTACAGTCACGCACCACCACGCCTGGCTAATTTTTTATATTTTAGTAGAAACAGGGTTTCACCATGGCCAGGATGGTCTTGATCTTTTGACCTCAGCCTCCCAAAGTGCTGGGATTACAGGCATGAGCCACCGTGTCTGGCTTTTTTTTTTTTTTTTTTTTTAAACACTGAGTCTCAGACTGTCACTCAGGCTAGAGTTCAGTGGCACGATCTCGGCTCCCTACAACCTCTGCCATCTGGGTTCAAGCAGTTCTTCTGCCTCAGCCCCCTGAGTAGCTGAGATACAGGTATGTGCTACTATGCCTGGCTAATTTTTGTATTTTTAGTATAGGTGGGGTTTCACCATGTTGGCCAGGCTGATCTTGAACTCCTACCTTGGCTTTCCAAAGTGCTGGGATTACAGGCGTGAGCCACGCCACCCAATCTGTGACAAGAATTTTTTTAAAGGACGTACCCAAAATTCCATTTTTAATCTTTCAATTTTTTTATTTTCTGTTGATCCATAAAGTAATTGTGTAATATTAAATATACATGTATATTAAATTTTATTCTCCTATCTTTTGCCGTATACTGACATACATGACATACACTTTTATGTTATTGGGATAATGACATATAATCAATTATATACATTGTTATTATTATTTTATTTTTACAGATAGGGTGTTGGTGTGTCATCCAGGCTGGAGTGTGTTGGCACTGTCTTGGCTCATTGTAGCCCCTATCTCCTGGGGCTACAGTGAAGACATCCTCCTGCTTCAGTCTCCCAAGTAGCTGGGACCACACATATGTGTCACCACAGGCAGCTCGCGCTCTCTCTCTCTCTCTCTCTCTCTCTCTCTATATATATATATATATGTATATATATATATATGTATTTATGTTTTTAGAGGCACGGTCTCACTTTGTTGCTCAGGCTGTTCTCCTGGGCTAAACCATCTGCTCACCTTGCCCTCCCATGCCTTTTATATTTTTGGATAATTCTGTTCAGAGGTATAGTTCTCAGTTTTCTTGCATGAGACAATCATTTAACCGTATGATACTAAATTGATGATATATTTGTAAAGTGGTTTTTAAATTCATGTGGTAGTGCTGATTACATAATACTCTGTTGAAATATCTTTCTGATAGTCTATATAATCTATAGATATGTTGTTTAAAATGCAGGTCGAGCATTCCTAATCTGAAAATCCGAAATGCTCCAAAATCAAAATCTTTTTGAATATTGACATAATACCACAAGTGGAAAATTCCACACTTGACCTCATGCAGTGGGTTAGTCAGAACATAGGAACACAGCCCAATTTATTCAGTGTCCCCAAGGGAAAAACTATCCTTCCAAGCCCCCTTCAGCTTATATATATATTTTTTGTGCAAGGCCAGATTTTCCCATGCAATTATACCCATAAAAAGTGATAAAATGGTGGCCGGACGCGGTGGCTCAAGCCTGTAATCCCAGCACTTTGGGAGGCCGAGGCGGGTGGATCACGAGGTCAAGAGATCGAGACCATCCTGGTCAACATGGTGAAACCCCGTCTCTACTAAAAATACAAAAAAATTAGCTGGGCATGGTGGCACGTGCCTGTAATCCCAGCCACTCAGGAGGCTGAGGCAGGAGAATTGCCTGAACCCAGGAGGCGGAGGTTGCGGTGAGCCGAGATCGCGCCATTGCACTCCAGCCAGGGTAACAAGAGCAAAACTCCGACTAAAAAAAAAAAAAAAAAAAAGTGATAAAATGGCACACGTGGAGGCTGGATGCACCAACAGAAAGTTTTCCAAAATACCCCACGTGGGGCAAAAGCCTCCATGCATTATTCATTGTGTTTTTAAATGAAAAACTTTTTTTTTGGTTTTCTGCTTTGTGGTATAAAGATTTTGTTGAACTTGTCAGAAAGCCTACAGATATCCCCATGGATAAGAGTAAATAAGAAAAGAGGAATAATCTATGTATAGTGCAGAAAGGAAGTCAGGCTCTTGGAGAAACTAGACGGTGGTGTAAGTATGAAACATTTTACAGAAGAGTATAGGATTAGAATGACTACCATATATGACCTGAAGAAATAGAAGGATCATTGTTAATGTTGTATGCTGAAAGTGATTAACAGAAGTTAATGAAATACAGATAAACACTACATGAAGCCAATAATGAAGATCTCCATTGTGTAATGAGAGTGGATCCATCAGCAATGCAGTGAACACATGCAACTTATTGTGTACCAATCATAAAATAAAGATATAATGAACTAAAAATTGGAAGGAACTGTGAATATTCAACAGGCTGGTTGCAGAAATTTCTGAAAAGTCATGACATTAATGTTTTGAATATTGTGGTAATAGTGCTGGGCGCAGTGGCTTATGCCTATAATCCCAGCACTTTGGGAGGCTGAGGTGGGCGGATCACCCGAGGTCAGGAGACCAGCTTGGCCAACATGGTGAAACCCCGTTTCTACTAAAAATACAAAAAGTAGCTGGGTGTGGTGGCATGTGCCTGTGATTGAAGCTATTCGGGAGGCTGAGGCAGGAGAATCAATTGCATCCGGGAGGCGGAAGTTGCAGTGAGCTGAGATCACACCATTGCATTCCAGCCTGGGCAACAAGAGGGAAAAACTCTGTCTCAAAAAAAGATTTGTGGTGATAAAGCATCTGCTGATCTTGAAGCAGCAGAGATTCATTGGTGATTTTGCTGAGGTTATTGCTAATGAAAGTCTGACACCAGCACAGTATATAATAATGCTAGTGAAGGCTGGGCGTGGTGGCTCCCGCCTGTAATCCCAGCACTTTGGGAGACTGAGGCAGGTGGATCACCTCAGGTCGAGAGTTCAAGACCAGCCTGACCAACATGGGAAAAATCTGTCTCTACTAAAAATACAAAAATCAGCTGGGCGTGGTGGCACATGCCTGTAATCCCAGCTACTTGGGAGGCTGAGGCAGGAGAATCGCTTGAACCCGGGAGGTGGAGGTTGTGGTGAGCTGAGATTGCACTATTGCACTCCAGCCTGGGTAACAAGAGCAAAACTCTGTCTCGAAAAATAAATAAATAAATAATGCTAGTGAGAAACATCACTGTTTTGGTGTTACTGTCTCAGAAGGATGCTGCCTACAGTTGATGAGACAGTCCCTATAGTAATTCAGGATGACTAGGACAGAATAACTATGCTGGGATATGCTAATTAAGCAGGCATGTATAAGTGTAAACTTGCTATGATAGGCAAAAACTTGTGTTCTCACTGTTAATTATTTCCTTTTTTTGGAGATAGCCTCACTGTGTTGTCTTGGCTTGAGTGCAGTGGCACAGCCACAGCTCACAGAAGCCTTGATCTTTCAGACTCAAGCATTCCTTCCTGGTAGTTGGGACTATAGCTGTATGCTACTACACTGGGCTAGTTTTTTAAAATTTTTAGTAGAGATGGGGTCTCACTGTGTTACCTAGGCTGGTATCAAACTCCTGGGCTCAAGTGATCTTCCTGCGTTGGCTTCCCTAAGTGCTAGGATTACTGGCGTGAGCCACTCCACCCAGGTCCAAGGGATGATTTTTTTTTTTTTTAAGTCTGTCTCTGTCACCCAGCCTGGAGTTCAGTGGCTTAATCTCGGCTCACTGCAACCCCCGCCTCCTGGGTTCAAATGATTCTCGTGTCTCATCATCTGGAGTAGGTCACATTGCAGGCGTGAGCCACCATGCCCAGCTTTATATATATATATATATATATATATATATATATATATTTATATATATATATGTATGTATGTATGTATATATAGTATTTTTAGTAGAGACAGGCTTTTGCTATATTGGCCAGGCTGCTCTCGAATTCCTGAGCCACTGCACCTGGCCCAAAGGCGTGAATTTTTTTACCAGTCTTTGATTATGCTAACAGAAAGGTATGGATCTTTAGGGACATCTTTTCTAATTGGTTTCACAAACATAAAGCAGTAGTTGGTGCTCATTTCAGGGAAACTGGACTGGATGATGACTGTTCCTCCTTACAAACTGTTTTGCTCATCCTACTGCTGAAATTTTATCAAAAATAATGTCTATGCCATGGACTTTCCCTCAAGTGTGACTTCATTAACTCTGTCATATGACCAGGGAATCCCTAGATTGATGAAGAGTAAATATAAAAACACTTTCTTGAATAATATTGCTGGCAGCTGTGAATAGATGTCCATACATCTATTGTGGAAGGTTTTCAAAAGGAGTGAAGGATGCCATATATGCTGTTGTCAGTGCCTGGAACACAGTGACTAAAGGTACAGCTGTGCATGCCTGGCACAGCTTCTAACCTTCAGCTATGTTCACCAATGATAATGAATAAGGTGATGATTTTGTTGACTTCTTCAGTAAAGTGAGAAAAATATGTAATGTGCAAAAAATATACATTCAGTTTGTCAGTAAGCTGGAAGAAGTGGGTAACGAGAAAGCCTTTAATATCAACAGTGCGGCTCCAGTTGTTTTTTTGTTCACCCATGGTGATAGAGCTGACAGCAATCTGAATCAAGGTAATTGTGACAATGGAGATGACATTAACACTGCAGAAAAAGTACCTATAGATGACATGGCTAATGTATGTGATGGGCTTATTGAAGGACGAGAGCAGTGTTCATTCATAACAGAAAAAGAACTCATGTCAGTTTATAAGTTGAAAGCCTTGGGCCAGGTGCAATGGCTCACGCCTGTAATCCCAGCACTTTGGGAGGCCGAAGTGGGCAGATCACTTGAGGTCAGGAGTTGGAGAGCAGCCTGTCCAACATGCTGACATGTTATAGGTGTGGTGGCAGGCAACTATAATCCCAGCCACTCAGGAGGCTGAGGCAGGAGAATCACTTGAGAATCGCTTGATCTGGGGAGGCAGAGGTCACAGTAAGCTGAGATCATGCCACTGCACTCCAGCCTGGGTGACAGAGTCAGACTCCATTTCTAAATGAATGTATGAATGAATGAATGAATGAATGAAACCCTGCTAGACAGTGCTTGTTGTTAATGAGAGAGATGACTCTAGAGGAAATGTTTTTAAAAGCCATTTCACAGCATGCCTCTTTATTCCTAGAGGACTTTCTGGTTCCTCAACTGCTTCTGATGATGTTTCTTCTTACCTTATAAAACAGTATACAATAACCTTTTAATCAAAACAGCATCATAGTTGGAGACATAAAGCCCCACATTGTTATTACTGTTTTTTATCAGCTGACATAGGTATTCTAATGATGCTAATGTGCTGCTTACTACCCTCAACACGTTACTTTTTCACTGTGTTAATGGTGTGTCATGTTTCTACAGTTAAGTACTTATGTGTGAGTAGTGTAAGAAAACGTCTGCCTATCAGTAGCATATAAATTCAGAGGCAGGAATGAGGTAATGCCAAACAACCACAGATATTCCACGTGAGTGATTGAGATAATGACACTTATGCTTTCTTATGGTTTACTGTACACAAACTTTGTATAATGTAGAAAATAAATATTTTGTAAAATTACCTTTAAGGTATGTATATAAGATGTATATGATACTGAGTTTGGTGTTTCAACTTGGGTCCTATCCCCAAAATAACTTACTGTGTATATACACATATTCCAAAATATGAAAAATTTTGAATCACTTCTGATTCCAAGCATTTCAGATAAGACATACTTAACTTGTAACTCAAGATACATTTTACTTGTTTACCTGATCTAGCTGCTATAGTTTTGTTAGGTATATATTAGCTTTATATGTGCAGGTAGGTGTCAGTGACTATAAGACCTGGCTTTAGTAGGGCATAGCGGCTAATGCTGTAATCCCAGCACTTTGGGAGGCCGAGGCAGGTGGATCGCCTGAGGTCGGGAATTCGAGACCAGCCTGACCAACATGGAGAAACTTTGTCTCTACAAAAAATACAAAATTAGCCAGGTGTGGTGGCATATGCCTGTAATCCCCACTACTGGGGAGGTTGAGACAGGAGAATTGCTTGAACTGGGGAGGCGGAGGTTGTGGTGAGCTGAGATTGTGCCATTGCATTCCAGCCTGGGCAACAAGAGCAAAACCGTGACTCAAAAAAAAAAAAAAAGACCTAACTTTAAATTTAGCCTTTTCAAGATTGGATGGGCCATATATATTATGTTATATGTGTGTGTAAGGTAGCACAAGTCATTTTGTCTCCCCTAGCTCCTTTTGCATATGAGAAAACATAGCAAGCCATTTTGTGCCTCTCGCATCTTAAGCCGGAGTCTTTTTTACTATGTGGTTTCCCATCTGGTTACCTTTGGGAGTATCAGATGGTGTCATAAAAACAGTGAGTTTTCCTGAATCTTTTTGGTTAATGGTGAACTTGTTTATCATCTTTTAGCTGTGCGTTCAGAGAAGAAACGCCTTAGGAAGCCAAGCAAGTGGCTTTTGGAATATACGGAAGAATATGATCAGATATTTGCTCCTAAGAAAAAACAAAAGAAGGTACAGGAGCAGGTGCACAAGGTATGCTCCAAAATTTTGGCAAACTTTCATTGATCCTTAGGAAACTGCAGTGTTACTTTTATTGTCATACTTTACCTTCATGAAACAATAATTTCCTTAACTGGGATCCTGTTTTTTATTCTCAGCTTCTAGCATAGTACTTAGGATTTAGTGGTTATTCAGGAAATATATAAATGAGTCTACATACTATATTTATTTATATATATATTTTTCCCTCTTTGCCTTTAAAGAGTAATGACTTAGGGATGTTGTTATGATTTAATCTTAAGTAAAAATATAGCATATAAAGTGAAATATATGTAGTCTGATTTTAATTTCAAAAGTAAAAAGGCTTTATTTGTCTCATTTTTTAATTCAGTTTTTTTTAAATGAAGTATTTTAAAGTAGAGACATTTTGACATTCTACCCCTAAATAGTTTAATATGTAGTTAAGAAATGGAACATTTTCCTTTATAATCATTTTAACATATTTACATCTTATATAAGGTCTGTTTATCTGATGTCAACTCACTTTCAAATTTCACCAGTTATCTCCTAACCTTTACATTTGGATTATTCATACCAGGACTCAATCTGGGACTACTCATTGTAACTGGTTGTTATGGTTCTCAAATCACTTTGAATTCAGAACAATCCCTTTTTTCATGATC
>NW_016107793.1:1185245-1187563 GCF_001604975.1 Cebus imitator
AATTTTTGAAAGAATAGTAAAGATAGTTATTATTTTAGTACCTATTATGTGCCAAACTCTATTTGATAAGCTCTTTCATGTAATTCTTAAGAGTGATCCTATGATTTATCTTTTACTTATTGAACTTTTATTTACTTAGAGGCAGAGAAGAAACTGTAATCTTGGTCCATTTATGCCCATTATCCAAGTTCTATTTTATTTTATTTCTCCTTATTTTGTCCTCACCAACAGTCAGTTGTTACAAAGACAGTTCTGTCCTTTTGATTTCTCCCTCAGTTATTTTGTGATTTAAAGTCAGCACATCCCTAACATTAGTTTTTTGCTTTCATTGAGAACTATTTGTTTTGTTTACTAATATTTTATAATAAGCAAATTACTCTCCTGCCTCTTTTCATAAGATGACAAGGAAAACATCAAAAACATTGTGATTCATTTTGTGTGGTTTACAGATTTTTAAAAAATTAACTTGTGCCCAGATTTTAAATCATCTAATGTAAAGATACATGCATTTCAGGAAATTATGAAAGTAAACGTCAAAGAAAACCAACTAAGAAACTTCTTGAATCCAATGATTTAGACCCTGGATTTATGCCCAAGAAAGGGGACCTTGGCCTTTCTAAAAAGGTATGTTATTTTTCGTAAGTTCTAAATTAAACTTAGGAAATTAGAAATTTTAAAAACATTTCGAGTAGTAGTTATAACATTGATGTACATACATATAGAAATGAATGTGTGTGTGTCAGCATGCATACATGATCTGAGAGTTCCTACATGAAAGGGTATTTTGCAGTTGTGTGAACATGTATGTATCTAAATTGGTTTCAGATTTCCTTTCCAAACAAAAAAAAATTTTAAATGCTTTTAAGATTGAATAAGTTTGTGTTTGTTACTATTTCTTTTCTGGGTTCAAATCCTCTTACCTGTTTTCTACTAAACTACTATTGAATATCACTAGTTTAGTCTATCGTATTGCTGTGTCGTTGTGACCTTTTGTTTTGTCTTTTGAGATTGTCTGGTTCTGTCACCCAGGCTGGAGTGCAGTGGCACAATTTTGGCTCACTGTAACATCTGCCAGGCTTGAGCAGTCCTCCTGCCTCAGCCTCCTGAGTAGCTTGGGACTACAGGAGCATACCATCACCTCCAGTTAATTTTTTGTATTTTTTTTTGGTAGAAATGGGGTTTCACGATGTTGGCTACGCTGGTGTTCAATTCCTGGCCTCAAGTGATCAGTCTGCCTCTTCCCCTTCCTTTTTTTTAATACGGTCTCGCTCTGTTGCCCAGACTGGAATGGACTGGTGCAATTTTGGCTCACTGAAATTTCTGCCTCTCAGGTTCAAATGATTCTCATGCCGCAGCATCCTGAGTGGCTGGGATTACTGGTACTTCTGAGTAACTGCGATTACAGGTGCATGCCACCATGTGTGTCTTTTTTTTTTCTTTTTCCTCGTATTTTTTGTAGAGACAGGGTTTGTCCATGTTGGCCACATTGGTCTTGAATTCCTGGCCTCAAGTGATCCGCCCACCTCGGTCCCCCAAAGTGCTGTGATTATAGGCGTGAGCCATGGCACCTGGCCTGCCCTGTCTTCTTAACACCTCAGAAAAAAACAATCAGCTCTACAGTAATCCAAGCAGAACACAGAGTTGATTTTCTGTAGCTAAGAAAGCATTATTAAATGTTAGATAGAAATAGAAACTTTAGGCTGGGTGCAGTGGCTCATGAATGTAATCCTGGCACTTTGGGAGGCTGAGGAGGGCGGATTACTTGAGGTCAGAAATTCGAGACCGGCCTGGCCAACATGGTAAAACTCTGTCTCTACTAAAAGTACAAAAATTAGCCAGACATGGTGGTGCACGCCTGTAATCCCAGCTACTTGAGAGGCTGAGGCATGAGAATTATTTGAACTTGGGAGGCGGAGGCTGCAGTGAGCCGAGATCACAGCCACTGCATTGCAGCCTGGGTGACAGAGTGAGACTCTGTTTCAAAAAAAATAAAAAGACCTTTTTAAAAAATTGAGATACAATTTTCAATAAAATATATCTAATAAAAATGCGTAGATCTTAATTATTATGCTTAATGGCTTTAGACAATTGTATATACTATCTAAATGCTGGCTAAGCTAGGTACAATGTATAGTTTCCACCTCAGAAAATGCCTTTTTTGCCTCTTTTCGTTCAATTACCCACACTTGTTCAGAGGCAATGCTTTCTTATTTCTCTTAACATAGATTAATTTTGTTTATTCTTGGACATCAATATCCATGTATTTCTTAAATTTTAATTCTGGCTTTTATACAACATGTTTTTACTACACACTGACA
>NW_016107793.1:1187738-1199982 GCF_001604975.1 Cebus imitator
GGAGCCTCACTCTTGTTGCCCAGGCTGGATTGCAGTGGTGCGATCTGGGCTCACTGCAACCTCTGCCTCCCAGGTTCAAGTGATTCTCCTGCCTCAGCCTTCTAGTAACTGGGATTACAGGTGCCCACCACCACTCCCAACTAATTTTTTTTCTTTGTTTTATAGTCATGTAACAGAATACTGCAGAGTGGGTAATTTATAAACAATAGAAGTTTATTTAGTTCATGTTTTTGGAGCCTGGGAAGTACTGGAAAGTCCAAGGTCTCAGGACCCACATCTGGCAAGGTCCTTCTTGCTTTGTCATCTCATGGCAGGAGGTGAACATGTGAGAGAGTATATTCTTGAGAGACAGTGAAGGGGGCTGAACTCTTTTTTTGAATCTGGACCCAACTTCTGCACTAATGGCATTAATCCATTTGTGAGGGCAGAACCCTGCTGACCTAATCATCCCTTAAAGGTTCCACTTCTCAGCACTTTTAGATTGGCATTAAGTTTCCAACACATGAACTTTAGGAGAGTTCAAACCCAATGGCAAACACATATTTTTATTTTTTTGATGTAATTCGGAATGGAATTGCTGGATCAATTTTAGATGTTTAAATCTTTTAAGAAATTGCCTTCCAATGTAAAAATAAAAAAGAAATTGCCAAACAGTACTCTGAAATGTTTGCACCAGCATTATATGAGAGTTTCGGCTTCTCCACTATTTTAAATTTAGCAATTCTGATAGACATGAAATGATATATAATTATGGTTTTTATTTTAGCTTCTTATATGCTTACTGACCATTCCTATATCTTTGTAAAGTGGCCGTTGAAGTATGTGTGTATTTTTGATTAGGTTATTTTTGTGGCTTTTTTTTTTTGGAGTGCTTTATGTATTTGGCTTATAAATCCTTTGTGAGCTATATCAGGTGTTAATATTTTTTCCCAGTGTGAGAGTTTCCTATTCATTTTCTTAGTATTTTCTTGAGATGAAAAATTTTAATGTATCAATTTCTTTTTCTTACATGATTAATACTTTTTGTGTTTTATTCAAGGAATTTAGTGTGATGGCTCAAGCTTATCATCCCAGGATTTAGGGGCAGGAGGATTGCTTAAGCTGAGGAGTTTGAGACCAGCCTGGGCAACAAAGGATTCCCTAGCTCTACAAAAAATAAAAAAAATAAAAATAAATAAAAAACAAAACCACACACAGACACACACACACACAAAAACAAACAAACAAACAAAAAACGGGTGTGGTGTTACGTGTCTGTGGTCCCAGCTACTCAGAAGGTTGAAGGGATAGGATGTCTTGAGCCCGAGGTCAAGGCTGCAGTGAGCTATGATTGTGCTATTGCAGTCCAGCCTGGGTGACAGAACAAGACCCTGTCTCTCTCTCTCTCTCTCTCTCTCTCTCTCTCTCTCTCTCTATATATATATATATATATATATATATATAAATTAATTAATTAATTGAAGAAATCTTTGTGTGCCCCATGGACACAAAGATGCTCTTCCTGTATTTTCTTTTACTAGCTTTTTGGTTATCCCTGATAGTTATTTATCCTTACCCTCTCTTGTATTCTCAGTATTTTAAAAATATTATTTATACTTAATAACTCTTTGTCACTGTTGAATTTTTACTATTTGGGAGTGGGTGTTGCCATTAAATTTGAGACTAGAGCAAGAGAAAATCAGAATTATTGGTTATGGCTAGCACCCAACTCTGGAGAAAAGTGATCTCTTATCTGTTTGGGAGTCTGTCCTGCCATCTGACCTGGTCTACTTCCTTGTGGAAGTCCTGGTTACTCTGAGGTATATTTTGTCATAATGCTAAAGCCATGATTCAGTTCCATTTTAGTTTACTAGGCATACCACCACCCTCTCTGCCAGTGGATTAATCAATAGGTTGAACAGAATGAGAGATGATCTGTTCTGGTAGTGCTTTAAGGGTACTCTGGCTTAATGTATATCCAGACTAGACTATATATACAAAGTTACTGGTATCTTAGTCACATCCCCTAAGAAGTTCTTTGGTCTTTTTCATTCTAAGCAGAACAGTTTGATTTTTATTCGTATTGTATGATTCGTGTATGTGTGTGTGCTGTTAATTTTTATTTTAATTTATAAAATTGATCAGAATAGATATGATAATATTTCCTGCATTATTCTCTGTAGTTTGGGGAGCATTGTAATTATTTTGTTCCATAGCTTTTGAGTACCTGTTAAACAATGAACAAATTTGTTACCTAAATACAATAATTGCTATTTTAAAAAAAATTATGGAAATGTGTTTTGAGGATTTGTCTAGGAGTCTCATTTTGTTGAATTGGATACCTAACATTTGCCCGTTCATATTACTTGACATGGTTAGACTTTTGATATATACTGAACATGAGGAGAATTGCATTCTTATGATTCAGTAATGTAAAATGAACATTCAGAAATTCACAGCTGTATTTTATCTTGTTTTAGTCTCAAACATTAGAAACTCTACAGTAAGAATGGCTTTTATTATACTGACTTTGTGACCACTAAATGTTGTTTTACCATTATGATGAAGAGTATTATCATTTTTGTAGGAAAAGATATTTGCTTGAGACGGAACTAATTAATACAAGTATTAGTATTGGGAATAAAATGTTTGGCTCTTGATTAGACTCCTGATGTTGAGTATTTGCCTTGCATTTTAATGTTGCTTTAAGGATTAATCTGAAGTCACTTTAAGTTGGAAAATCATTCAGTATTTCAGAACTGTTTAATTTACAGTTTACCAAGTACAGCTAGTGCTCGACTTACGACCACGATTGGTTCCGACAGACCGGTCGTAACATGATTTGGTCGTTAAGTTGAGTAGGCTATATGCACACGGAGATGGTAGTGCTGCCGGAAGCTGGTCCGCACTGTCGTACGCCCAGCTGGGCAACGTTTGCGCTGCCAGACATGGAGCAGTCGTGGCTGGCGATTGTGGTCGTAAAGTCGAATGGTCGTAAGTTGCATAGGTCGTAAGTCGATCAATACCTGTACACAAGTCTATGTCAAATCTAGTAGCTGTGAATGTAAGAATATAATTGTAGGAAGATAGATCATTTTTCCTTTTTGGTTTTTGTTTTGTTTTGTTTTTTTGAGACCGACTTTTGCTCTGTCACCCAGGCTGGAGTGCAGTGGTGCAACCTTGGTGCAATGCAACCTGTACCTTCTATGTTCAAGCAGTTCTCCTGCCTCAGCCTCCCAAGTAGCTGGAACTACAGGTGTGCACTACTGCATCTGGCTAATTTTTTTTTTTTTTTTNTTTTTTTGAGACAGTCTCATTCAGCCCAGGCTGGAATGCAGTGGCGCAATCTCAGCTTACTGCAACCTCCGCCTCCCAGGTTCAAGCGATTCTCCTGCTTCAGCCTCCAAAGTAGCTGGGATTACAAAGTATGTGGTGTTCACAGGGCTATTGGAGCATTTTAAAATCTGATTCCTTTCCCCCTGAAGCTTCTGTTCAACCCTTTACTGTGGTCATGTTGATTTTTTTAATTGCAAAAATAAGTCAATTCTATATCTGTGGCAGCCGACAATTCAGACTTTGGCATATAAGGTTAAGAGTTTATTATTTCATTCCTCTTTAAATAAACTGTGTTGTTTTCACTTATTTGTAGTGCTATGAAGCTGGTCACCTGGGGAGTGGCATAACTGAATCTTGTACCACATCTTATTCAAAAGATTTTGGTGGAGGTGAGTATTTTTGAGATTTAAAAAATGTAGTAGTAAGTTGGAAGTGCTTTGTCCATTAACCACAAAGATTGTTACATGTGTAAGCCAGACAAGTGAGGTACAAGTTTTAAAACTGGTTTGCCCAAAACGTGCTTCCTGAAACAGATAAAATATTCGTAAACTGAACATCTACTCTGCCAGGACTTTTAGTAGGAATGCTACCTGTAATCTGTCTAAAGCATTACAGAGAGTTAGGTTATTATCTATAGTATTCCTGTTTTATAGAAGAAATGTGAAGACAAACAAGGTAGCAAGGTCAGGGAACTAAATCCACACCTGACCAAATTCATTGCTATACTCCTGTCTTCTTATCCACCCCAGGTTTTCCTCCATGCCATTTCTTTCTTCCACTCTTCATTTATCTGCCAATGCCATTTATTGATTAGTGCATTTTTGAAATATTATTCCAGATTTGAGCACATTGCAGCAGATGTTGTCTGCTAGCAAAGAGTATCTTGGGAAGATTATGTTTCATGTGACCTATGATTATTAAATTTTGTAACAAGTAAATCTAGCAGTATGTTAGCTTAGTTTAGCCATGTGGCAATTACAATCCCGTAGGTTGGTAAATTTGCTTATATGATTTAAAAATGAGCTGCTTTGAAAATAATATCAGGCTGAGCATGGTGGCCCACAACTGCAATTCTAGTGCTTTGGGAGGCCAAGACAAGAGAATTACTTGAAGCCAGGTGTTCCATCCAGACCAGCCTGGACACTTAGTGAGACCCTGTCTCTATCTACAATTTTAAGAAAATTAGCTAGGCATGATGGTATATTTCTTTAGTCACAGCTACTTGGTAAGCTGATGTGGTAGGATCCCTTGAGCCCAAGATGTTGAGGCTACAGTGAGCTGTTGATCACACCATGCACTCTAGCCTAGGCAACAGTGAGAGATCATGTCTCTTAAAATATTAATAGTAATAATTATAATTTCAGCTCTTTTCCTGTACTTTTATATTTCATTTTTAAAATAAAACCTAAACCTACAGCATGAACTTTTTCCATTATAAATTTTGTGTAAGTGTGCCAGCTTGTGAGAAATTCTAACCTTTCTGTTGTGCTCATATGAACTCTTCTTTCTTTTTCTTTTTTGGATTTATATAAAGCTACAACTCTTCTTTCAGTGTTAGGCTGTGAACAGTTTTGGTAGCAGAGCTTCTCCAATTCAGTCAGTCAAAAAAGAGATTACTGAGCAGTCTTCCAAATTCCAGCTTTCATATTGATATCTAGCATAAATATCCTGTGAAATACCTCTTAGATTCCTCTTGGTGTTTATAAACACAGTTGAAATATATTTAATGGAAAGTGTAGGAGGGACTAGAAGAATATCTTTTGAGACAGTCTCGCTCTGTTGCCCAGGCTGGAATGCAGTGGCACGATCTCGACTCACTGCAGCCTCCACCTCCCAGGTTCAAGCGATTCTCCTGCCTCAGCCTCCTGAGTAGCTGGGACTACAGGTGTGTGCCATGACGCCCAGCTAATTTTTATATTTTTAGTAGAGACCAGGTTTCACCATGTTGGCCAGTATGGTCTCAAACTCCTGACCTTGTGATCCGCCTGCCTCGGCCTCCCAAAATACTGGGATTACAGGCGTGAGCCACTGCACCCAGCCTAGAATTTCTTTTTCTAAATACACCAAATGTGACCATGCCTTCATTTGATGTTGTTGGATGTTCAGGGATATGCTACCACTGCATGAATATCCTTTAAACCTCTGAATGTATTGGAGGATCTCTCCCTCAGCTTCTGTAAGCCAAATCTTACATATTTCAACTCTCTGTTTTTTTTTTTTTGAGATGGAGTCTTGCTCTGATGCCTAGGCTAGAGTACAATGGTAAGATCTCGGCTCACTGCAACCTCTGCCTCCTGAGTTGAAGCCATTCATGTGCCTCAGCCTCCCTAGTAGCTGGGATTACAGGTGCCTGCCACCACGCTCAGCTAATTTTTTGTATTTTGTGGTAGAGACAGTTTTGCCCTGTTGGCCAGACTGGTCTTGAACTCCTCATGTCAGGTAATCCACCCACCTTGCCTCCCAAAGTGCTGGGATTACAGGCGTGAGCTACTTACTGTGCCTGGCCTCAACTCTCCATCTTAATCCATTTTTCTTTTCTTTCTTTTTTTTGGTGGGGAGGGAGTTCTGCTCTTGCTACCCATGCTGTTGTGTGGTGGCACAATCTAGGCTCACTGCAACCTCCGCCTTCCGGTTTCAAGTGATCCTCCTGCCTCAGTCTCCCTAGTAGCTGGGATTACAGGCATGCACCACCATACCTGGCTAATTTTGTATTTTTAGTAGAGACGGAGTTTTACCATGTTGGTCAGGCTGTTCTTGAATTCCTGACCTCAGGTGATCTGCCAGCCTTCCAAAATGCTGGAATTATAGGTGTAAGCCACTGTGTCTGGCCTTTAATCCTTAAATCATATTGTGATATATATTACTGCCTCCAATCTTGAAGTCTAGGGAGTGGTATCTTTTCATGATTAGTAAAATGAAAAGGAAGGCACTTTACTTCCATCTATAGGATTTAATTCCTTTGAAGAACTACAACATTTGTCATTTCGGTCATGTAAATTAAAATTTCTGTAATAACCTATACACTTACTATTTAATCTATATGAGGCAGAAGTTAACATATGTTACTATTTAATCTATATGAGGCAGAAGTTAACATAAATGTAACATACATTTTCCAACTAGTTATGTCATCATGAGTTAGTCTCATTTCTTATTTCCTTCATTTTCCTAATCCACAAAGCTGGAGAATTAAATGAGTTTTAAAGTTGGTTATACTCTTAATAATAGGATAAGAGATTTTGGACATGTGTGTCATTAGCCAGCAGATAACACCTACTTTCCTGTCATAGGCACTACCAAGATATTTGACAAACCAAGGAAGCGAAAACGACAGAGGCATGCTGTAGCCAAGATGCAGTGTAAAAAAGTGAAAAATGATGACTCATCAAAAGAGATTTCAAGCTCAGAGGTATTACTCAGTTCCTGGTCTTTTTACCTTCTAAAGAGAAGCTACTTTTCACACCGGAGGCCACATCCCTCTTTCCCTTGAGTTTTCTTAAGAATGAAGAATAGTATTCTACTGAAATGGCTGATGGCCATGAGGAATCTTGGAGGAAAAGTAGAGCCTCATCTTAATAATAAGGCAAGGCACATATTGCAGCTGTCGATATGGCATTTTTAAAAGATCATCACATCCTATGCTGTAGGTGTCCAGTCAGGTATATAACTGTGTCATCATTAAGTAAACCTGTAAAACCAGAAAGCACAATACCACATCAGTATGATCTGAAGGAACTTAGATACTGCCCTATAAAAGTTGAGACTGGCTGGGTGCTGTGGCTTACGCCTGTAATCCCAGCACTTTGGGAAGGCAAGGCAGAAAGATCACTTGAGGTTGAGAGTTCAAGACTAGCCTGGCCAACATGGTGAAACCTTGTCTCTACCAAAAATACAGACATTAGCCTGGTGTGGTGGCATGCGCCTATAATTTCAGCTAATCAGGCAGAGGCACAAGAATCTCTTAAACAACCTTGAAGCAGAGGTTGGCAGTGAGCCGAGATCATGCCACTGTACTTCAGCCTGGGTGACAGAGTAAGACTGTTGTAAAAGAAAGAAGTTGAGACTGCTGGCTGGGTGCTGTGACTCATGCCACTCAGCTCTTTGGGAAGCAGAGATGAGAGGATCATTTGAGAACAGGAGTTTGAGGCCAACCTGAGAAATATAGTGAGACCTTGTCTCTATTTAAAAAAAAAAGTTGAGACTGCTGTGATTAGGGGGAAGATTTACTTGCTTATTTCTTGAGACCATCAGCTGCTTAATTTTAGGACAATGTTTATGAACATCAGCTTTCAGGAAACAAAAGATTTAAAACCATTTTCTTGCAAAGCATCAGTGCAATAATTGATATTGTCTCTGGGTTTCCAACTGAGGTTAAAAGAGAGAAGTCAGGTCAGCATCATATGTTATGATGCAGAATGCTTCTTTCCAGGACAGTTTGAACTGAATGCCCAAGAGGGGCATTATTTAGGAAACACTGATCTTGGAAGGACAAATAAGTAATCAAATAAACTTAAGAATGTTTTCTCTCCCTTAGTGAAACCTTAAAATGGAACAGCTCAGAAAGTTCCAGTGGAACAAACAGCCTCAGAGCAGTTAGTGGCAGGGCATGAGGCGCCCACTACCCGCCCAATCACAGCAGGGTTAGAACTAACATTGCATGCAGTCCGCCTGAGTGATTGACTGAACATCTGTAAGTGCTTAATGGCTAGACAAATAGCATCCCAGAGGGAGGGGGTCAAATGGAAGAGACATCAATAATACAGATGTGGGACATTATTTTTTCTCTGCAAGGGAGAACTAATGCTTCACAGGACGGCTGCAAGCCCCAAGGAGACTGTTGAGGAAGGTGTAGAACACGATCCTGGGATGCCTGCCTCTAAAAAAATGCAGGGTGAACGCGGTGGAGGAGCTGCACTCAAGGAGAATGTTTGTCAGGTAGAGAAATGTTTGCCCACTTGTGTTTTCATTGCATGTTCATCTTTAAATGGAAACCCATTCTGTCTCTTTATGATCACTTCTTGGTTAGAATAACAATGCTTTTGCATGATTTTATTGGAATCACTTTCGTAAGGATTTGACCCTTTTTTTTCTCCCCACAAAGAAAGAAACTTGGAGAAATAGTTTAGTGTTGGTGAACCACCTGCCCTTAAGGTCCGTGAAGGAATATATGCCGTGAGGCAAGTCTGAGATGGAATATGTGAATCTCTGGTTGCTTATTCAAATATAATTCTCCAGTACTTCTCATGGTGTCAGAGTGTTTGGGTTTTTAAGGAAATTTTCAAGGGTAATTTTAACTTTGAGACATTTTTCCTTTAATGTTGTGACTTTAGAAAGCCTATCACCTATATTGTTTTATTTAATAAGTATTTATACAGTACACTTCCTATGTATGAAGTATTGTTCCAAGCACTTTATAAATAATGCCTTCTTTAGTCATCCTAATAATCTCATGAGTTGAGTTCTGTGACTATCTCCATTTGGCAGATGAGGAAACTAAATTACAGAGAGGATAAATAACTTGCTTATATTAATGAGAGAAGCCTGGATTTAAACCTCGGCAGTCTGGATTTAGTCTTCCTCTCCTTTTTTTTAAACCTTTAAGTTCTGTTGTACTTGGTTGGTTTAGAGTCTTAACCATTCTGTTGGATTGCTGCTCTGTGAAATAGGGGACTCCATTGTTAAAGAACCTTTAAGTCTTTGTGAGTAGAGTCAATGACTATTTGAGTATTTTTTTTAATGGTCTTGATTTACCTATGTAATTCTTAAAATTTGGTATATAAAAACTTGAAGATAGGTGACTCGCAGCGTCTCATACCTAAATCCCAGTGCCCTTGGAAGCTGAGGCAGAAAAATTGCTTGAGGCCAGGAGTTCTAGACCAGCCTGGACAACACAGTTAGACCCCTGTTTCTATGTTAAAAAAAAAAAAAAAAAAAAAAAGGGTTTTTTTTGTTTGTTTTTTGTTTTTGATTAGCTGGCTGCAGTGGCTCACATCTGTAGCCCAACAGGTCAAGATTACAGACTTGTTTGTTAAATAAACAAAAAACTTGAGAATATTAGTCCTTTCTTTTTTGAATTGAAACCACAGGCCAAGCACAGCACTAATCTCAGCATTTTGGGAGGCTAAGGTGGGTGGATCATGTGAGCCCAGGAATTTGACACCAGCCTGGGGAACATGGTAAAACCCTTTCTCTGCCAAAAATACAAAACTTAGCCAGGCATGATGGTGCATGCCTGTAGTCCCCCCTACTTGGGAGGCTGAGGTCATTGGATCACCTGAAGCTGAGGAGGTAGAGACTGCAGTGAGCCATGGTCATGCCACTTGACTCCCACTTGACTGACAGAGTGAGACTCTATTTCAAAAATAATAAATAGTAATAGATAAATAAGTTGAGATCTCTAAAAAAATTAACTCAGAAACCAGAAAAATGTTATTATGGCCAATATAATTTCAAACCAGTTTCTTTGCCTATTACCTTCACTGTTAAATAAAGAGTTTTGATCATACTTAGACCAGATCCTAAACAATAGTGTTAATCCTCAAAAACAGTTATGCCCATTATTTACTTAGTGAGACAAGTCAGAATGTAAATACATTTTACAAAGATCATTTAATAAAAAGATTAAAGGTAAGGTGACCCTGTGGTCCTGGCTTGTCTGGATCAGTCTTTGTGCTGTCATAATTTATTAATAGCACTTCCTTTCACTCTCAAGTGTCCCAGTTTGAAAGATAAATTACATGTTATCCCAGTTGATGAATTAGTTTATAACATTTAGTTAATGTGAAAATTTTGTTTCTAATTCACATTGTAAGTAATGTTTTCCTATTTATGTGTTGAAGCTCAATATTTTTAACTGTATATAAAAACTTATGTTATTGATACTCTGAATATGCAAAGTACATTATATAATGGTATTTTTCAATTTTTACATGTGAATAGTAGATAATGAGGAGTCAGACATTTGAGGATAGCTCAGACTGTAGTTTGATAAAGTCCCTGGGGTCCCCTATCAATTCGAGGCTACCTCTCTAACCTTTCTCCCCAAAGCCCTTCTAGTCATTTGTTTGTTTAAGCTTTAATGCTGAAGTGATCAAGAACTATTCTGTTTCTATGAGTTCTTGAAGCTAGAACTTGCTTAGTCACCTTTCCCTTTGTTTGCTTTTCATAGTAGTAT
This sequence comes from Cebus imitator, assembly GCF_001604975.1. Classification (NCBI taxonomy): domain Eukaryota; kingdom Metazoa; phylum Chordata; class Mammalia; order Primates; family Cebidae; genus Cebus; species Cebus imitator. The sequence continues at coordinate 1,198,228 of NW_016107793.1, forward strand.
AGGGCTTTAGAAAATATTTGGGCTGGGTGCAGTGGCTCACACCTGTAATCCCAACACTTTGGGAGGCCGAGGTGGGTAGATCACAAGGTCAGGAGTTCGAGAACAGCCTGGCCAACATGGTGAAACCCTGTCTCTACTAGAAGTACGAAAAATTAGCCAGACATGGAGGCGTGCACCTGTAATCCCAGCTACTCGTGAGGCTGAGCAAGGAGAATCGCTTGAACCCAGGAGGTGGAGGTTGCGCTGAGCCGAGATCACGCCATTGCACTCCAACCTGGGCAACAAGAGTGAAACTCCATTTCAAATAAAATAAATAAATAAATAATAAATGAAATATTTGAAGCTTTTTTCTGCTAATCACCATGGGGATACAAGTCAGGGTGTTAGAGTTGTTAAAAAGTAATATTGGGAATTTGCAGAATTTTTAAATAAATCTTAAAAAGTTTTATAGTGACAGACACCCATTGTTATTTCCTAAGCCCCTGTCTTAAATGAGGCCCTATCTTAGCTGAGATTATTTCAGAAAAGTCAGCTCTCTGGGATGCTTCTAGATGTATCCTGAAGGACTGTTGAGACCTTGGTGGGAGCTCTTTTGGAACTTTATGGCTCAAGTCTAGCTAGCCAGTGTCTGTTGCTAGAACCATTCAATAGCCTTCTGGTTTGTGTCTATGTTCTTTTCTCACCTTTCTACTCTTGAACTTGTTTTCTATGTAGCAGTCAGAGTAATCTTTAAAAATGAATAATTGATTTTAGTCTTCCTTTTGTAAAGCTTTCCAACAGTACACCTTTGCAACTAGAATAAAATCTACAACTACAGGCTCTTGCCTCTTTCTCACCTCATTTTCTGCCAGTTTTAACCTTTGTTTACTATAATCCACTGACACTGGTTTTCCCCTTGATTCTCAAACATGGAAAAACAGATAGACGTTTTCTTTCTCTTAACAGAATTGTGAAAAACTGGGTGAGCTGCTGTTATGTGAGGCTCAGTGCTGTGGGGCTTTCCACCTGGAGTGCCTTGGATTGACTGAGATGCCAAGAGGAAAATTTATCTGCAATGAATGTCATACAGGTAAAGTAGATATAGACGGCTCTTCCTCCAAAGAAAGTTTGAATTTTAAGTTTTTTCAGGGAAGACATTTATTGGAGACCCTATATTGTGGCAACAGTGGGCTAGTTGTTATAGAAGTGGTACTATATGGGGTCACTGCTCTCAGAAAAGCTACCAAGTGAATAATAAATGGATAGCATAATATAGTGCCAAAAGCCTTGTGTTGGTGATACTTATAGAGTGTAGTATAAGCAAGGATGAGCTAATGCCGTAGAGGAAGATATCTGTGTTTAGCTTTAAGAGAGAGAGAAATTGGTGTCGGGAGGGGAAGGGCAGAAGGTCCAGTAGTGAAAGTGTATAAAACATTTGGGGAATATAGAATACAGGCCAATGTGTTTAGAGTTTAGAATATTTTAGTTAAGAGACATAGGCAGTAACTAAGAGGGCTTCTCAGTTACTGGTAATGTTTTATCTGTCTTAATCTGTATAGTAATTACCTGAGCATTTTACTTCATCAACTATACTCTTAGGACGTGTGTACTTAACTGTGTGTACATCATACATCAATAAAAAAGTCAAAAGATTATTTCAGAGCTATAATGCTTAGATTGGTTTAGAAAACAGGAATAGTCAGTTGAGACCAGCTGGTAAAGCACTTCATAAAGCTGTGCTAAGTTCAGTGTTTTTTTTTTTTTTTTTTTTTTTTT
>NW_016107793.1:1200047-1202014 GCF_001604975.1 Cebus imitator
TTTTTTTCCAAGAGATGGGGTCTTGTTGTCTAGGTTGGAGTGCAGTGGCGTGATCATAGCTCATTGTAGTCTTGAGCTCCTGGGCTCAAGCAGTCCTCCCAACTCAGCTTCCCAAGTAGCTGGGACTACAGCCACATGCCACCATGCCTGGCTAATATTTTTTTATTTTTTCTTGAGAGGAGGGTCTTACTATGTTGCCCAAGCTAGAAAGTGTTCTCTCTCTCTCTCTTTTTTTAGCATGATATGTAGATGTCACAGCATGTAAACAGTGAAGAAATCAGGGCTGAGGCATAGATCTTATGCCTTTAAGTCACTGAAGCCACACATATGGATCATACTTTCCAAAGAAAAAGTGTCGTTAGGGTAAGATAATGGTCAGTGACACTAACTGGGCATATATGCTCTTAAAACGAGTTACCAAAAGGTGAGGAGGAACTAGTCAATATCTCTGAAGCCACAGGAGACAGGTGTTATCTGTAGGGCAGATGCAGCAAAGACACTAAAGAGGTTCTGGAGTGAAATGAGGCTTTTGTATGTGACAGTGAGAAAATGCTTTAATTTTTGCCAGAGGATGTCTCATTATACTAGATTGACAGGTGAGTGGATAGCAGTATACATAAATTTCTTGAAGAAACTTAACTTCAGCAGAAAGGAAGATAGTACCTAAAGGGAGGATATTATAGGGTCAAGAGAAAGATCATCTTGAGTGTGTAACATAGTTCTATTAAAGTAGAACTGAAGTGCAAAAAATTGCACATTTCAAGTGTATGATTTGATAGGTTTTTGTATGTATATATGCATGCACCTGTGAAGTCATCGCTCAGTATTATTATTTTGAGATTCAGTAAGGTTGTTGTTTGTATTGATAGTTTTTTTTTTTTTAATTGCTGAGTAGTAGTTTGTTGTATGGATTTACTTGGTTGTTGATGCATTCATCTATTGATAGACATTTGGGTTGTTTCCCACTTTGGTGGTTATAAATAAAGCTACTGAGAACATTAACGTTTTTGGACACTTTGTTCCCTCCTTGCCCCTTTCCTCCCCTCCTATTTTTTTTTTTTTCTCCTTGAGACAGGGTCTCGCTCTGTTGCCTAGGCTGGATACAGTGGTACGATTCTGGCTCACTGCAGCCTCAACCTCCTGGGCTCAAGTGATCCTTCTGCCTCAGCCTCCTGAGTAGTTGGGACTACAGGCACTTGCCACCACACCCAGCTAATTTTGGTATTTTTAGTAGAGACAGGGTTTCACTGTGTTGGCCAGGCTAGTCTTGAACTCCTGACCTCAGGTGATATGCCCACCTTGGCCTCCCAGAGTGCTGGGATTACATGTGTGAGCCACTGTACCCGGCCAAATTAAAAAAAATTTTTTTTTGTAGAGACAGGATTTTTTACTACTTTGCCCAGGCTAATTTTGAACTCCTGGGCCCGAGCAGTCCTCCTCATTCAGCCTCTGAAAGTGTTAAGATTAAAGGTATTATCCACCATTCCTGGCTACATTTTCTTTTCACTTGTGTATATACCTGAGTAGAAAGGTTAAATTGTGTGGAAGATGTATGTTTGAGTTTTTAAGAAAATGCCAAATTATTTTCCTAAATGGTTGTACCATCTTATATTCTCCTAACCTATGTATGAGAGTTCTGATATGGATATGTCTTTAGCAACACTTGGTATTATCAGTCTTTTTAATTTTAGCCATTCTGATAGGCATGCAGTAGTATCTTATTGTGGCTTTTATTTGCATTTTCCTGCTGACAAATGATGATGAGCATCTTTTCATATGCTTATTTGCTGTCTTTGATGATGTATCTGATCAAAGCCTTTTTAAAATAGTTGGGTGTATTTTGTTTTGTTGAGTTTTAGGAGTTCTTTATATATTCTAGATACAAGTCCTTTATCAGACAGAAACTTTTTTAAATCTGCAGGGTATGGCTTTTTCTTTTTTCTTTTTCTTTTTTTTTTTTTTTTTTT
>NW_016107793.1:1202052-1204427 GCF_001604975.1 Cebus imitator
GGAGTGTTATTCTGTCACCCAGGCTGGAGTGCAGTGGCACTGTCTTGGCTCACTGCAATCTCTGCCTCCCAAATTCAAGTGATTCTCCTGCCTCAGCCTCCCAAGTAGTCGGGATTATAGGTGCCCGCCACCACACTCGGCTAATTTTTGTATTTTTAGTAGAGATGGGGTTTCACCGTGTTGGCCAGGTGATATGCCCGCCTCTGCCTCCCAAAGTGCTGGGATTATAGCTATGAGCCACCGCGCCTGGCTGCTTTTTCTTTTTCTTTCTTTTTTTTTTTTTGAGACAGAGTTTCACTCTTGGTGCCCAGGATGGAGTGCAGTGGCGCGATCACAGCCTCCCGGGCTCAAGCGATTCTCCTGCCTCAGCCTTTTGAGTAGCTGGCATTACAGACATGCACCACCACATCCGGCTAATGTTGTCTTTTTAGTAGAGACAGCTTTCTCCATGTTGGTCAGGCTAGTCTCGAATTCTCAACCTCAGGTGATTCACTTGTCCCAGCCTCCCAGCATGCTGGGATTACAGCCATGAGCCACTGCACCTGGCTAACTTTTTCGTTTCTTAATGATATGTTTGTAAGATTAATAGTTTGTAATTTTGATGCAATCTAGTTTATCAATTTGTTCTTTGTATGGACTCTGATTTGGTGTTGTATCTGAGAAGTTTTGCTTAACCCAGTGTCACAAAGTTTTTTTATTTTTTTTCTTGAGATGGAGCTTCACTCTTGTCGCCAGGCTGGAGTGCAATGGAGCTATCTATCTCAGATCACTGCAACTTCCGATTCCCGGGTTCAAGTGATTTTCCTGCCTTAGCCTCGGGAGCAGCTGGGATTACAGGCGCCTGCCACCACGCCCAGCAAATTTTTGTATTTTTAGTAGAGACGGGATTTCTCCTTGTTGGTCAGGCTGGTATCTCTCTCTCTCCCTCTCTCTCTTTTTTTGTTTGAGATGGGGTTTCACTCTGTTGCCCAGGCTTGAGTGCAATGGGCTGATCTCACCTCATTGCAACCTCCGCCTCCCGGGTTCAAGTACCCGGCCGCTTTTTCATTTTCTTAATGATGTGTTTGTAAGACTAATAGTTCTTAATTTTTATGAAATCTAGTTTATAAATTTGTTGTTTTTATGGACTGTGTTTTGGTGTCATATCTAAGTTTTGCTTAACCCAGTATCACAAAGTTTTTCTTTTTTTTTTTTTTAATCTGCGACGCAGTCTCACTCTGAAACCCAGGCTAGAGTGCAGTGGCGCGATCTTGGCTCACTGCAACCTCAACCTCCCAGGTTCAAGTGACTCTTGTGCCTTAGCCTCCCAAGTAGGCGGGATACCACCACTTCCAGCTAATTTTTGTATTTTTAGTATAGATGGAGTTTCACCATGTTGGCCAGGCCGATCTCAAACTCCTGGCCTCAGATGATCCACCCGCCTTGACCCCTAAACTCCCAAAGTGCTGGGATTACAGGTGTGAGCCATCATACCTGGTCAGTGTCACAAAGAATTTTAGTTGTATATTTTCTTCATAGAATTTTTTAGTTTTACATTTCACTATTTTGAAATGTAAAACTGAATTACTTCAAAAATGTAATCTATTTTGAAGTAATTTTTTCATATGATATGAGGTTTAGAGAAGATATAATTTTTTAATTTTTGGTTTTTAAAATTTATGTTTTTATTGTTTTCTTTTTTTCCTAGGAAAGCTATTATCTTTGAGAGTAGGAAATTTTACCAGTTTTAGTACAGTGTAAAAAATGGAAGTCATTTATTAGTGCTCTTGGCTTACTCTATTTTCCTGGAATAGAGTGATCACATCATTGTTTAGATTGTTCACGTTTAATAATAGTTACCACACCTGTACTCCCAGCACTTTGGGAGTCCAAGGTCAGGAGTTTGAGACCAGCCTGGCCAATATGGCAAAACCTTGTCTTTACTAAAAATACAAAAATTAGCCAGGCATGGTGGTGTGTGCCTGTAATCCCATGTACTTGGGAGGCTGAGGCACAAGAATCACTTGATCCCATTGAATCTCTTGAACTGGGAGGTGGAGGTTGCAGTGAGCTGAGATCATGCCACAGCACTCCAGCCTGAGTGACAGAGGGAGACTGAGTCTCAAAAAAATAAAAAACAAAACCAGCTACCAGTTATTCAGTATCAGATAGTGTTTTGCTTCTTTGCAAATACATATTCAAATGTTTTTCTTAAAATATTTCTTTGCTGGATGTTCTCAGTGTTTATGAGCTTCTGTTTCTAGTGATTGCCAGCAGGAGGATTCATTCATGTGGAGGTCTGTTTGCCTCTTAAGCTTAGGCTCTTTTTCTTATGGTATACTACATCTCACAGAGAGATAGACGCTTGGTTTTTTTTTTAACCTTTTTTTCTTTTT
>NW_016107793.1:1205997-1226905 GCF_001604975.1 Cebus imitator
ATTACAGGCACGCGCCACCATGCCCAGCTAATTTTTTGTATTTTTAGTAGAGACGGGGTTTCACCATGTTGACCAGGATGGTCTCCATCTCTTGACCTCGTGATCCACCCGCCTCGGCCTCCCACAGTGCTGGGATTACAGGCGTGAGCCACCGCGCCCGGCCGATTCTTGAATTCTTACTAATTTATCTTCTTTTGGTTTCTCAGGAATTCATACCTGTTTTGTATGTAAGCAGAGTGGGGAAGATGTTAAAAGGTGCCTTCTACCCTTGTGTGGAAAGTTTTACCATGAAGAGTGTGTCCAGAAGTACCCACCCACTGTTATGCAGAACAAGGGCTTCCGGTGCTCCCTCCACATCTGTATAACCTGTCATGCTGCTAATCCAGCCAATGTTTCTGCATCTAAAGGTATGGTTTTCTCATGTGGACCAGTCTAATTATAATACCTCAGTTTCATTGGCAACAGTTATTTTCAAATGCAATCTACCATGTCACTTTATGGCCTCTCACTTTTATCAGATTACCAACATTATATTTGGGAGAGCATAGGGGAATAATGAACTAATTCAGCAGCCAGGCAATGCCAGGGCTCCATCAAACACAATGTGGTTATGTGGTAGGGTATTAAGTATTTGGATTTCATGTGAGATGTAGTTTGAGAAAGTGTTCTGCTGCATGTCCTCTTATTCCTGTTTGATTAGAAAATCAGAGTGTGTTCTTCCCCAGGGCATTTTTATATCTCTGGTTTCTATGTGTGATATTCAAAAATGCATGTCAAGGCAGGATTGGAGGTTTTGTGTTGATTTGTTTTGTTTTAAGGAAAACTCTTGTCTTAGAAACTTTCTTCTGCTTCGTTGTTAAGTCCAGACCTGAGTTTTTCAAAACCTGTGCATATAGCTAAACTTAAGTTTTGAAATGTGTTCTCTTTGATAAAACAGTGGGGTTCTTTTGTTTGTTTTCTTTTTGTTTTTTTGGAGACAGTCTTGCTCTGTTGCCCAGACTGGAGTGCACAGTGACACAATCTTGGCTCAGTGCAACCTCCGCCTCCCAGGCTCAAGCGATTCTCGTGCCACAGCCTCCTGAGTAGCTGGGACTACAGACATGTGCCACCATGCCCAGCTAATTTTTTGTACTTTTAGTAGAGATGGGGTCTCATCATGTGGCCAGGATGGTCTCTATCTCCTGACCTAGTGATCTACCTGCTTTTGCATCCCGAAGTGCTGGAATTCACACCTGGCCTTTTTTTTAAAAAAAAAAAGGAAAAAAAGAAAAGAGTTTTGCTCTTGTTGCCCAGGCTGTAGTGCAATAGCATGATCTCGGCTCACTGCAACCTCCGCCTCCTGGGTTCAAGTGATTCTCTTGTCTCAGCCTCCCAAGTAGCTGGGATTACAGCCACATGCCACCACGCCTGGCTAATTTTTGTGTTTTTAGTAGAGATGGGGTTTCATAATATTTGTCAGGCTAGTCTTGAACTCCTGACCTCAGGTGATCCACTCACCTTGGCCTCCCAAACTGTTGGGATTACAGGTGAGCCAACACGCCTGGTGTTTTACTGTTGTTTTTTTTTTCCCTAAAAGCCCAATACTGTGTTTATGCTGGTAAATTCGTGTGTGCTAAAAGAGCCTTGACTTTTTCCATAGAGGATTGAGCAGGCAAAATTTAGCAGTGTTGATGTTTGTTTTAATCAGATTGTCAGTACATTTTTTAGTATGATTTCTTGGACGTATGGGTCTCATCAGTAATTTAACTTGGATCAAAATTGCAGTTTCACTGGATATGTTGGTGTGCCTGTAGCTGTAGCTTCTTGGGAAGCTAAAGCAGGAAGTGGGAGGACTGTTTGAGCACAAGTACTTTGAGGTCACATCCAGCCTTGGCAACGTAGGGAAACCCCATGTCTTTATTAATAAAAAGAAAAATGAAAAGAATTGTGGTTTAACTATTGGCTACCTTCCTTTTTTAATTGCTATTACAGATTGCATTGTGGGGTTTGGTGGTTGTTTGGTGCCAGTTTATAACAGATGAAGTATTTTAGGGGATGTATTTCCTCTGGAGAGGGAGTAGTGAAGTTTGTTCACTTGAAAGGTGTTAAGAATCACAGAGTTCCAGGCAAGCGTTATTGTTATGTCCCCTCTCCCTGTTTATTCTGGGGCTTGTTTCCGAGGAGTGAGGCTAGTGATTTGGGCTGGGCTTACCCTTGTTGAAGTAGACTCACTGACAGTTACGAGATTTGATTGATTTTGGAGACTTATCACATATCCCTCATCTGAGCTTTCATGGTGGATCGAGTGTTTAAGGTCAGTCGTCTTGGTGGTCATTCATTTTATTTGTGACATTTTTTCAATGCTAGCAAATAGACTTGAATAACTCACATTCTTCTCATATTTAATTTTTTTTTTCTTTTGCTTGTCCGTGATTTTCCTGCTTTAGGTCGATTGATGCGCTGTGTCCGCTGTCCTGTGGCATACCACGCCAATGACTTTTGCCTGGCTGCTGGGTCAAAGATCCTTGCATCTAATAGTATCATCTGCCCTAATCACTTTACTCCTAGGCGGGGCTGCCGAAATCATGAGCATGTTAATGTTAGCTGGTGCTTTGTGTGCTCAGAAGGTAAGAAATCACTTCTTCCTCTATTTGTAATCCAAAAAGGAATTAAATCAGTGTTTTAATTGAAATAAAAATACTTATCTTCATATTGTCGCTGAAAAAAATATTAGGAAATGATACTGTTACTCTTTCATGCAGAATATGATGTCCTGAATTACAGTAATGGTAACATAGCAGAACTTTTTTTGTTTGAGACAGCATTTCACTCCTGTTGCCTGTAATACCAGCACTTTGAGAGGCCAAGGTGGGTAGATCACCTTAGGTCGGGAGTTCGAGACCAGCCTGGCCAACATGGCGAAACCTGTCTCTTCTAAATATTCAAAAATTAGCCAGATGTGATGGCAGGTGCCTGTAATCCCAGCTACTCGGGAGGCTGAGACAGGAGAATTACTTGAACCTAGGAGGCAGAGGTTGCAGTGAGCTGAGATCGCACCACTGCACATTCCAGCCTGGGCAACAGAACGAGACTCTGTCTCAAAATAATAATAATAATAATAATAATTAAACAACTGCAAAGATTAAAAACCTATATACCACCCTCACAATTTGCCCTCAAGGAAGTTCCTTCTAGGCTTTAAGATCTTTATCCTAAAACAGTTCTGTTGAATTTCACCCTGGCAGTGGAAACCACTTATATTCACAGGTGGGACAGGATGTCATTTCCCTGCTCATCTGAGACACATGCATACCTGATTGCTTCCTCTGCCCTATTGATTATGTAAAAATGCAGATTCACTGAGCCAGATTAAATTGTGTATTCAGTGGAAGGCTGATGAAGGACTCAAAAGAATACAACCTTTTGTCTCTTACCTACCTATGACCTGGAACCCAACCCCCTACCTAGAGTTGTCCCACCTTCCAGACATAACTAGTGACAACATTTCATATACTGATGTCTCATATCTCCCTGAAGTATATAAAAGCAAGCTGTACCCTCACCACCTTAAGCACATGTTGCCAGGATCTCCTGAGGTTGTGTCAAGGGCATGTCCTTCACCTTGGCAAAATAAACTTTCTAAATTGAGAATGGTATCACATATTTTGAGTTCACATCACTAAGGAGATTTGTATCGTCAGGTGTATGTATATGCCAATAATTCTGTAAAAGAAAAATTACTTGCTTGTGATATATTGTTCCTATAGCCAGAGACTGGAGTTTAGTTAATTGTGGAAACTTTTTTCACTTGGTTGAAATCTGGCAGTTAGGCAGAGTCAATGAATGGGTAAAACTGCTGCCACCTTAGTATAAACCAAGGTAGTACCACCAGATCAATATAGGTAAGCCATCATTGTATTCTGTTTTTTCACCTACTCACAGTAAAAGCATGGCAGTTTCACCTTGGAAGTTTCTTGAAGTAAAACACCTTAGTTTTATTAAATCTTGACCATGAGGTGAACATTGTTTTCCTATTCTCTGTGATAAAGTGGAAAGTACATATAAAGCAGTTTCTTTGCATACTGATGGTTATCTTGAGTTAAAGCACTCATGCAACTGAGTTTCAAGGTGAACTATCTGCATTGTTCATGGAACACCATTTTTAATTGTAAGAGTTACTGATAAACTATGGTTATTCATGCTTGTATATTTGACAGATGTTTACTTGAAAATAAACAACTGTGAGCCTATCAATTCAAGAAAAACAACTGCAAAATAATGGCCAATGATAAAATTTGAGCTTTTAAGTGACAGTTAAAATTTTGGCAAACTATTATCTACTGCCTTCAGCCTGACAACTTCTTAGTACTTACTGATGGGTAGTATTAATAAATGTGATTTTTAAAAGTATTATGAAATAGGCCATTTAGAAGATGCACATGACTTAACCAATATTTTTCATATAGCTAAAGCATAATCTTAAAAACCTTGCATATTAAAAGATCCATTCAAAGTAGAAGCCAGATCCCCAGGGTTTGGTGGCTCACACCTATAATCCCAGCACTTTGGGAGGCCGAGGCGGGTGGATCACCAGGTCGAGAGATTGAGACCATCCTGGCCAACATGGTGAAACCCCATCCCTACTAAAAATACAAAAATTAGCTGGGTGTGGTGGCTTACAACTGTAGTCCCAGCTACTCGGGAGGCTGAGGCAGGAGAATTGCTTGAACCTGGGAGACGGAGGTTGCAGTGAGCCCGGATTGCACTGGTGATACAATGTGACTCTGTCTCAAATAAATAAATAAATAAACAAACAAACAAACCAAAGTAGAAGCCAGATCAATTAATTTTAATATAATCATTCTAAGTTTGTTGACAGAGTTTCAGTTTCCGTATTGCAACTAAACTCTACACTGTGGAGTTTTAGTTTTAGTATAGTATCAAAGAAGGAATATCCACAGTTATCGAACAGGTTATTTTATCACTCTTTTCCAGTGATATATCTCTGAGAAAATTTGGTCATATTTTCCTCATGTATGTCAAACAAATAACATATTGCAACAAATGCAATTTAAAATACTTGGCAAAATGGGCTGTAGTTGTTGTTTTATGCCTGTAATCCTAGCACTTAGGGACGCAGAGGTGGGTGGACCACTTGAGGCCAGGAGTTCAAGACCAGCACCAGCCTGACCACCATGGTGAAACCTGTCTCTACTAATAATACAAGCATTAGGCAGGCATGGTAGTGCATTCCTGTAGGTCCAGCTGCTCAGGAGGCTGAAGCAAAAGAATCACTTGAATCAGGGACATGGAGTTTGCAGTGAGCTGAAATCATGTGCCTGCACTCCAGCCTGAGTGACAAAGCGAGATCCTGTCTCAAAAAAAATAAAATATTTGCAAAAATGGGTCAGGCTTGATGGCTCACGCCCAATCCCATTACTTTAGAAGGCCATCTCTACCAACAACAACAACAACAACAACAAAAAAAAAACACTTAACCAGGCATGGCTCGGGAGACTGAGGCAGGAGAATCACTTGAACCTGGCAGGCAGAGGTTTCAGTGAGTTGACATCATGCCACTGCACTCCAGCCTGGGTGACAAAAACAAGACAAAATTGAGGAAAAATACAGTTTTTACTAAAATGTTAATTGTGTTTAATGGATAAATTATTAGTATCTGTTTGCGGGAGCTAGGAAATAAAAATAAGAAAAAATGTATTTAGATACTTAAAATTTTTCTTAGTTTTAAATTTCTCTTCAGCAAATATCTGTATGTATATCCTGTATAAACAAAAGCACTTTGAGTTTCTTGGTAATTTTCGAGAGCATAATATGGTCCTGTAAATTCAAGGAAAGCCTGAGACCGAAAAGCCCAAGGACTACTCCCATCAACTAAGTTTATCGTGCGGTTAGTGAACAGGGATAGAAAATAGCCTTAAAACCTTTTTTCCTCTCGTGTAAAGGAGAGAACTGAAGGTTGTTAACCCAGAGTAGTAGGATAATAATTTGGTAAATTGCAAATTGTAAGGAATCGGATCCTTTCAATTTAGCAGTATGTTTAAAATGTATTTTCTCTTTCTTTCTCTCTTTCACCAAGTGTCTGTCATTTCATCTTTGTTTTAATGGTTCATGCAGTTTTCCCTCTTCTATCTTCCTGATCTTCTGACTTTCTCTTGTATATTACCTCTAGTGTCACGAGATAGACCTTTCCTCCTGCTGCACATCTTGCTACCCAGAGTAGTTCTGTTGATTTCTTCCTTCATGTTCTTCCTCAGCATAATCCACATTATGTTCTATCTCACAAAACAGAGGTGCTTGCCACTTTTCCCCTCAGGTCTGACCTTTTGCCTTTATTCACTGGATTTTCTTTTATCCAGGTTTCTTTTCGTGTTATATCCTTCTTTGAATGCCTCTGTACACGAAATATTTCTTTGTGCATTATGAATGCCAATTTAGTGAAAGGAAGATTTTTCTCCTAAGACTATGTAAGCAGACTAAAGTTATAATTCAGCAGGTAACTGAGCATAGATAGGAATGTTGCAGGAGGTGTTCTGCCACTGGGCTAATTGAATTTATGTCACTGTTAGTGTACCATTTTACGATTACTCAATTGATCCACAGAATGTGCCAGAATAGCTAAGTAGAGTTTTGGACTGTATAATTGTCCTTCAGACTTGTTTTTTAGCAGCAGACACATTTACAAATGTAATCTTACTCTGACTCTGAGCTTCATTATATAGTACAGACCAAAGGTGAGCTTTTCCAGTTGAAGTAGGAACCTGATATGAAATGCACACCCTTGGCCCCAACAAATACAAATAAAATTCTCACTCTTTATTTTAAGAGCTTTTTGTAGAGAATTATTAAGAAAAGTTTCTTTCAGCCAGAACCGCCATTTTCCTGTAATTCACTAAAATGATGAACACAAAGGGAAAGAGGAGAGGTACCTGATACATGTTTTCTAGGCCTTTTGGAAAACATGGAGTTGTTCCTTTGGCCATGTATACGTGAATCTGTAAGAAAGGTGATATTGTAGACATCAAGGGAATGGGTACTGTTTCAAAAAGTAATGCCCATAAGTGTTAACCATGGCAAAACTGGAAGCATCTACAGTGTTACCCAGCATGCTGTTGCCATTGTTGTAAGCAAACAAGTTAAGGTCAAGATTCTTGCTATGAGATTTAATGTATGAATTGAGCACATTAAGCACTCTAATGGCTGAGATAGCTTCCTGAAACGCATGAAGGAAAATGATGAGGAAAAGAGCCAAAGAGAATGGTACCTGGGTTCAACTGAAGCACCAGCCTGCTCTACCCAGAAAGCAGTGAGAACCAATGGGAAGGAGCCTGAGCTGATGGCACCTATTCCCTATGAATTCAGGCATAATAGGTGTTAAAAAATAAAAGACCTCTGACTGGTAAAAAAAAAAAAAAAAAAAAAAAAAAAAACAAAAAAAAAAAAAAAAAAAAAAAAAAAAAAAGCAAAAATCAGCATGGGAAGAAATTATATATAAAGTGCCAACAGAAGTATGTTTATAGTAGGAGTTTTTGTTAGTTTGTTTCCCAGCTGAGGATTTGTCGGCGTAAATGCAGCCATATACAAACATAAGTTATGAAAAACACAGTCACGATGTGCTCTCACCATCCCCCAAGCTGAGACCCCTAAAGCCCTCTTCTATGGGAGAGAGAGGAAGGGGGAGCCCCGAAACTGCCTAGGAACAGTCAGCCCCTGGGCCCATGCAGGGTGGGAGAGCTGAGCATCAGTGCAATGGATGGTCTATGGAGCAGGATAGCTTGCACAGCTGGCCCTTGAAGTCCAGGTCGATGATGAAGTGCAGGTCCCTGTTGTTCTTGGCACTGGGCCGAAAGCTGATGGTGCCGAAGATCTCCTCTCCTGTCTTCACATTCACGTAGTCCTCCATGTTGAACACCGTCGGCTTCTAGTATGTGGAGGAGGACTCAGGTGTGCTGGAGAACCCAATCCTCTTGTGGCAGTGAACTCGAAGTAGGCCACCAGGGCATGCACATAGTCATTCTGCTTCACTTGTAGGCAGAATAGGGAGGTGAAGGTCAGGTCTTTCTCCTTGATGATGTAAATGTCTACCTCCTTTATGAGGCAAGTATTGGTGACTAGCTGTTTGGGATCCACCATGTCCACTAGGGGCTCGTTGATGGCCACATCTTGGATGCAAGACATGTCGAAGCCATACACGTTTTCCCACCAGTGGGTCTTATAGTCTGTACTGCCAGTCCTCGATGGCCATCACATTACAGAGTGGCCTGGTCTGGGAAGATGAGGATATCAGGCACCAGCCACTTGTCCTGGGTGTAGAGCATGGTGTTGAGCATGGACTCGTAGAAGAGGCAGTAGCCCATCCGCTCGCTAATGATGATATCCACCTTTTCCACCCAGAGCTCTATTTCCTCCAACTTTTCCTTGATGATGGTCACCACATGGTCTAACTTGTTGGCTTTGACAATATTCACCACATAATCAGAGATTCTGGACCACTCAATCCCGATGACCTTGCAGGCCCCAACCTTGGTGGCGAACATGCAGAGGATGCCTGTGCCTGAGCCCACTTCCAGCACCACCTTGTCCTTGAAGAGGTGCTGGTTGTGAAACAGGGAATTGCAGTACATGAGGTGTACGTGTCGTCCTTCGGCATTTCCTCATGGTTGCCGAAGTGAACGTAGGAGTCAAAGTAGTAATCTTTGGGTATCATGTCCTAGGCGTTGGGCTTCTGGCTGCTTTCCGCCTGGCCACAGGACACCTCCATGATACAGTTCATGACCTTGACCGCCACCACCTTCACCTGCACCTATTCTTTCTCTGGCCACCGAGACCCCTGCCTTTTTCTATAGTAGGATTTTTAAGAGGTAAAAGAAGCACAGTGAGAACAAGATTAACGCAGATATATTCTTTGCTAAGGCTATATTCCCCACTTCAGGATAAAACTTGGAATTATATGTTTGAGTCTAGCATGTTTGAAGCATGCTTATTTCTGACAACAGCGTGTCTTCTTTCTTTTTGGCAGCAAAATAAAATGTCTGCCTATCTGCTGAAACTACTGTATTTTGTAAAGTTAGTAGCTACTTTTTAGTTGGTTGATTGATTGATTGATGATTGATTGATTGATTGATTGATTTGATTCAGAATCTTGCTCTGTCACCCTGGCTGGAGTACACTCTTGCGGTCTTGGCTCACTGCAATGTCCACCTCCGAAGTTCAAGCAATTCTGTCTCAGCCTCCCAACTGAGAATACAGGCATGTGCCACCATACCTGGCTAATTTTTTAATAGAGACAGGGTTTCACCATGTTGATCTGGCTGTTCTCTAACTCCTGACCTCAAGTGATCTACCTGCTGCAGCCTCCCAACGTGCTGGGATTATAGGCATGAGGCACTGCACCCGACTGAAAAGTTAGTAATTTTACAAGGAGGGAAGGAACTAACCATTTGGAGATACTACTTATGTGTCAGATGCTACTAGGTGATTTAATAGCTAGGTGAGTTCTCAAACAGATGTGGTTATTGTTTATTAGAGAAAACTCCTTACCACGGAGGAAATGATAGCTCTGCAAGGAAAGTAAATTTCACAAGGGCATGTGATCCTAGAGCTAGAATTCCAACCTGAGCCTGATGATAGTTAAATAAAGCTTATGCTGTTCATACTTTGGTCATTGTGTGTCATTGATAATGTTTTTATTTAGTATGTCTTTTAGTGAAGAGAAAAAGAATGTATATATATGTATGAATGTACACATACATTACTTTTACAGGTTTCCTTCTGACTTCATTGCTTTAACTTAATTTTGCCAGTAGGATCTCATGTTTATAAGGTGTGAATCTAACAAGCTTTCAGGGGAGTGGTGTTCAGGAATGTTGAAGTGGGAATACTCCTTCAGCATAGACTTTCTGGGTAACAAATTAAATTAATAAGCCCTTAGCTGGTTAAGAGCTGAGCAAAAGCTGTTTTAGCTGGGTGCTTAAATGCAGTCTTGTGGTCTGAATGCCATGTTTTTTTATTCTTACAGGAGGCAGCCTTCTGTGCTGCGACTCTTGCCCTGCTGCATTTCATCGTGAATGTCTGAACATTGATATTCCTGAAGGAAACTGGTATTGCAATGACTGTAAGGCAGGCAAAAAGCCACACTACAGGGAGATTGTCTGGGTAAAAGTTGGACGATACAGGTAAGCCTGGAGAATAGCACTTATTTCTTTTACCATCCTCTGTTTCTTGGGACTTCTCAGATACAATGCTTAACATATTTTCTAATGATCTTCTTAATTAGGCAAGGTACCTAATTCATTTTCATGAATTATTCATTTTTTTATTCATTTTTTTCCTCTTATTCATTTTTTTCCTTATAGGAAAAGAAACCTAACTTTATGATTTGTAATTATAGGAACAATACATGTTCTCTGTGGAAATTTTTTTTCTTTTATGTATTTTATGGAATATTTTTTAATGAAAACACACTAATAATCTCACAAGGCAGATGCATTAACATTTCATCATATGTACTCCCTGACATACCAATACACAGTTATCCTCCCCCCTCTACATCTTTACAGTTTATACTCAGTTTTGTGTCTTGGGTGGGTTGTTTGTTTGTTTTGAGAAAGGGTATCCTCTGTCACCCAGGCTGGAGTGCAGTGGTATGATCATTGCTCGCTGCAACTTCAAACTCCTGGGCTTATGGGATCCTGCTGCCTCAGCCTCCTGAGTAGCTGAGACTACAGGTACATGCCACTGTGCCCAGCCACTTTTTCTTTTTAAAAATATTTTGATTGAATATGGAAAGCTCAAAGAATGTAACATGCATGATTTTAAAGAATAACAAAAGTGGCACCCGTGTATGTATCACCCACTTAAAGAAATAGAACACTATTGGTACTTTTTAGGTTTATTCCATGCCCTGATTCCATTCTTTCCTACCCCTCAGAGGTAACCATTGTACTAACTTTAGATTTTTCCTTTGCTCTTCCGTGAAGATATACCATGTTTTCTTTGGTATATTTTAGACCTTTATGTAAAGGAATTATTATTGATATATTTTTCTGCAACTTTTTTCATTCACTTTTATGCTCCGAGATTCATCATAGTATAGTATGCTGATTCATTCATAGTTCACTGTTCCTTTATATAGTCACATAATGTCTAGTTCACTTATCCATTTTCCTGTTTGGACTGCGAACATTTGGTCAGTTTTTCTTGGTATATTTACTTGGGATCTTGTATATAATATACTTACATACCAGTATATACTTGGTTTGTATACTCAGGGCCTTCTCTAGAGCATTCTCTGGAGTAAAGTAGGTAGTTTCCAGCTTTAATAGGTAGTGCCAAATTGTCTCCCTTAATTGGCTGTGTACTAATTTACATTCTTTGATTTTGTTTGTATGTGTTTGTGTTTTGATATCTTGGTGCTATTATTCCATACTCCTAATGATTATTGAAGGTTTCCTTTTTAAAGGCCAAATTGTATTTTATTTTGTATAGTATACCATGGGTAAATACTATTATTTTCTTGATGTTGAGCATTTATATTTTTTCCAGTTTTTCCTTTCTTTTTTTTTTTTTTGAGACAGAGTCTTGCTCTGTCACCCAGTCTGGAGTGTAGTGACATGATCTCGACTCGACTCACTGCAACCTCTGCCTCCCAGGTTCCAGGGTTTCTCCTGTCTCAGCCTCCCGAGTAGCGGCGAGTACAGATGGGCACCACCATGCCTGGCTAATTTTTGTAATTTTTATTTTAGTAGAGACAGGGTTTCACCATATTGGCCGGGCTGGTCTTGAACTCCTGACCTCGTGATCCATCCGCCTCGGCCTCCCAGAGTGCAGGGATTGCAGGGGTGAGCCACTGCACCCAGCCAGTTTTTCCTTATAATGCTTCAGTGAATGTTACTGTCATAAGTCTCTGTTCCTATCTCATTATTTCCTTTAGGTAGAGTCCTTGAAGTAGAACAATTGAGTCTAATGGAGTGTGTGCATGTGTGGGAATGTGGGCAGATGTTTTCCAGCTTTTAGCACGTATTACTTGTTTGTGTTCTAGTTAGGTTGTAAGAATGCTGTTAAGATGGACTTAAATGTGGACAGACAGCCATTGCTAATCCTTACTCTTATATGAGGTTATTTTCCTAATTCCTTGCAGCCTTCTAGAGGTTTCTCTTCTCCTTTTCACCTTTTCCAGGTGGTGGCCAGCTGAGATCTGTCATCCTCGAGCTGTTCCTTCCAACATTGATAAGATGAGACATGATGTGGGAGAGTTCCCTGTCCTCTTTTTTGGATCTAATGATTATTTGTGGACTCACCAGGCCCGAGTCTTCCCTTACATGGAGGGTGATGTGAGCAGCAAGGATAAAATGGGGAAAGGAGTGGATGGGACATATAAAAAAGGTAACTTTATCCTTTTTGTTTCTCAGGCTAACACAGACCTCTGTTGCCTGAGTGTCTGCTCTGTTTTAGAATTCACGTATTTTCCATTTTGAAGCTGTGTTCTGTCCTCTCGGAGCATTATGTGGCTACAAATATAGTATTTTTCAGGGAAGTTAACCCATGTAACTCATTATATTTGAGCCTTAACCTTTACTTAATTAGAATTTCCTTGAGCTTTTTTTTGACTTATCAGTTGTTTTCTCAGCATCCCATCAAATAATGGAGTTCTGAAATGATTTTATAGAAGAAACACAGAGGCTCAGATCTTTCACAGAAGTGCATTCGTTCCAAGGAGTTTAGTTTTTGTTCCTTTTTTTTCTTTTAAGCTTTTTGGGAAGAAATAAAATTCACCAGATACTGTGGAACAAACCAGTAAAGGTCAAAGCATAAATGCTCTGAATCAAGAGAAATTTTTGTAAACTGGCCTAGTAAAGGCAGGGGAGACAGTTGGGTAGAACAGGGTACCCTGTTATCAGCAGAACTAGTTTTACTGCTTACCACGTGGTTGAATCAACTTTGAACCTGGTTTTCTCTTACCAGATAATGGAGAAAGTTTGGTCTCGAAATTCAGTGGGATTATAAAAAGTGACACAGCAGAGTACATAATTGGTATCCCCTTAGTGGTAATTACCTTCTTCCTGTAGCTGTCCTTTGAAAGACAATATATCTCTTGCTATTTAATATATTTGGTCCTTAAAGTACGGATGGTTCCTGACTTTAAATGGTCCAACTTACACCTTTACGATGATGCACATCTGTTATATTCCTCAGCTTATGATGGGATTACATCTAGGTAAACCAGTTGTTAACATGAGGAGCATCTGTTTAAGATTTTGTCTGTAGGGTGAAATGAAAAGGGATTCTAAGCAAGTGACATGCAAGAAGATTCTAAGCATATAAAATTTCCTGGTTAGGGAATAGGAGTTATGTCCATAGGGAACAAGTTTATCAAAGGTTCTGTTTGCCACATGTTATTTTAGTAGCTCCTCACTTAACCTGTTTGTCATGTGGTTTCTATACAGAGATATGGGCTATCAGTTCTACTGCTAATACAAAAATACATAATACTGTGCTATCAGTACTAATACTTTAGGATCTGAGGTCTTGAGTCTTATAATCTCAGATGGTCAGGGATCAAGTGACCAGTATTTTGGCATGCACAGAACTGGCCAACACTGAGGCTGGCAGGGGGAGAAGGTAGAGGAAAAGGAATAGCTCAGGTCTGAGCCTGCCTAAGCTCTGAGATTCTACCAGGGGGTTTTTAGGTGCCTCTGACTTCTTGGAACTTGTGTTTTTGCACGGGAATCTGAAGTAGATACCAGCCTGCCAGGATTTTGGTATTGTTAGTATTGTGGCAGAAGTGTACATTATATATGCTATGGGAACAGAGCAAGAGGAAGCTGGGGAGCAATGTTTGGAAGTCATGGATGATTACTAAGTGACTCTTTGGGGAAAGAATAATAATAATAGTTATCATTTTTGTTTGCCAGACTCTGTTCAGTGTTTATTTTCTGCTTAAGTGCTAACAGTAACCCTATAAGGTAGATACCATCCTGATCTTGCAAATGAGGAAACTGAGACAAATTAATGTTAAAGAACTTGCTCAACATTTCAGTACCAGTAAGTGATAAAGGAAGGTTTCTGACTCTGATAGTAGGGCCAGAATCTAAATTAACTTCTACACCAACTTCAAAAAGAAAAAGACTTAAAATGTCTCAAGAAGTCAATACATGTAAAAACATGTGTTGAATCTATTAATAACATCCTGAGTTAGCAACCTCCAAGCATTTGGTATAGTTTAAGCACTTGGTTGGGGGAGCACTGGGCTATTTTCCTGAAAGGATGAATATCTAACTAGATCCCTTGTTAGACCAGAGTTTTAGAAACTTCAGCCTGGGACAGTGTTGGGACCATTAAAAGGTGAGAGGCCGCAAGTGGGGAAATGAGCAAGATGGCTGTTTCAAGTAGTTTGGGGCAGAAATGATGAGGTTCTGCTGAGCACGGTGGCTCACGTCTGTGATCCCAGCACTTTGGGAGGCTGAGGCAGGTGGATCCTTTGAGGTCAGGAGTTTGAGACCATCCTGGCCAACACTTTGAAGTCTGTCTCTACTAAAAATACAAAAAAAAAAATTAGCTGGGCATGGTGATATGCACCTGTTATTGCAGCTATTCGGGAGGATGACGGAGGAAAAATCGCTGGAACCTGGGAGGCAGAGGCTGCAGTGAGCCAAGATCACACTGCTGCACTCCAGCCTGGGTGACAGACAAAGCAAGACTCTGCCCCCACCCCCTCCAAAAAAGGAAATAAATAGGCTGGGCGCGGCGCGGTGGCTCACACCTGTAATCCCAGCACTTTGGGAGGCCAAGGCAGGCAGATCACGAGGTCAAGAGATCAAGACCATCCTGGCCAACATGGTGAAACCCTGTCTCTACTAAAAAAAATACAAAAATTAGTTGGGCATGGTGGTGCATGCCTGTAGTCCCAGCTACTTGGGAGGCTGAGGCAGGAGAATTGCTTGAACCCAGGAGCTGGAGGTTGCAGTGAGCCGAGATTGTGCCACTACACTCCAGCCTGGTGCCTGGTGACAGAGCAAGACTCTGTCTCAAAAAAAAAAAAAAAGAAAGAAAGAAAGAGTCAGACTAATGGTGAATGGTTCATGGAGATGGAGAATATGATTTATATTGGATAGATGTTAAGGAGGTAGACTAGGACATGCTGAATAATAGGATGTGGGAAAAACACATTTTAGAACAATTTAGATGATTGTGTGGAACACATACAAACTCTCATAGACCGCTACAAGGAAATGAAAAACAGGATAGGTCAGAGGGGAGAGTTTTTTGTTATTTTTGTTTTTTGTTTTTTTTAAGACGGGGTTTCACCATGTTGATCAGGCTAGTCTCAAACTCCTGACCTTGTTATCCATGGCTTCAGCCTCCCAGAGTGCTGGGATTACAGGCGTGAGTCACCACATCCGGCTGAGGGGAGAGATTCTTTAAAGGATTGACAGAGCATGGGGAAAGGCACAGAGAAGAAAGTGGCAAGAATAGAATTCTCACAGTTTTTAACTTGGGTGAAGAATAATGCATTGCAGTTTTAAGTGCAGAAGAATGAGAATTTTAAGATTTTATTGGACTTTTCAGATATGGCAATCTTTTTCTTTTCTTTTCTTTTTTGAAACGGAGTCTCGTTCTGTTGCCCAGGCTGGAAGTACAGTGGTGTGATCTCCACTCACTGCAACCTCCGCCTTCTGGGTTCAGGAAATTCTCCTGCCTCAGACTCCTGAATAGCTGGGATTACAGGAGCACCACCATGCCCAGCTAATTTTTACATTTTTAGTAGAGACGGGATTTCACCATGTTTGTCAGGCTGGTCTGGAACTCCTGATCTTGTGGTCCACCCGCCTCAGCCATCCAAAGTGCTGAGATTACAGGCGTGAGCCACCACACCTGGCTAGATATTGCAGCGTTTTAAACATGAGAAAGTACAGTGGCCTGGCACAGTGTCTCATACATGTAATCCTAACACTTTTGGAGGCTGAGGCAGATATATACCTTGACCCCAGGAGTTTGAGGCCAGACTGGGCAACATGGAGAAACCATGTCTCTACCAAAAAAAAAAAAATAGCCTGGCATGGTGATGCATGCCTGTGGTCCTAGCTACTCTGGAGGCTGAGGTGGGAGGATCACTTCAGCTCAGCAAGTCGAGGCTGCAGTGAGCTGTGATTGCACCATGGCACTCCAGCCTGGGTGTTAGAGTGAAACCCTGTCTCAAAAAAAAAAAAAAAGTGCAGGACTTAAGTGTAGATTAGCTATGAAATTCCATTATTTCATTAGAGCTAATAGTTTATATTTATAGAACAAGTCTTAAGAGAAGAGGGAAGAAGGAGAACAAAGCTTCAACTTTGAATTTCTGCCAGAGGAGAGTGAGCACAATACCTGGGGCACCTAAGAAGTAGAAAGTTTCTGGAAGTGGGAGGTTTAGGACTAAGGAAAGATTAAAGGCTTAAAGGCAGTGACTTCGCTAAGCAGATGCAATGTAGTTGTTAGGAGATGGTATCTGTGGGCTTTTTAAAGTCATTTAGCGGTTGATTGTTTTCTCATCTAATGCACAATTGTCTAATCTTTTGGCTTCCCTGGGCCATACTGGAAGAATAATTATCTTGGGCCACAAATAAAATATACTAACAGTAACAGTAACAATAGCTGATGAGCTTAAAAAATAAAAAAGGTCATGTGTAATTTTCATAATAGCCACCACGGGAAAGCAAAAAGGTCCTTATATTCAAATGGTTGGACACCTGTGATCTAAAGGTTGGTAGTCTGTATTGTGCCATTTAGTCATAGATTATGTTTTGTCTTAATACTAGGTCCGAATACTCTTGGGACTATGTTACCTGTTTTAAAATAGCTGTTATGTGTTTTCTTTTTCATATAACATTGGTTTATTTTTGTGTAAAGCATGGAGTTTCTCCTCCAATTTAAAGGGGAAAAAATTTAAAAATAAATGAATAAATATATAATTCCACCCAGAGATTTTAAAGTGACTCGTGCTGTCTGTTTTCATAGCTCTTCAGGAAGCTGCAGCAAGGTTTGAGGAATTAAAGGCCCAAAAAGAGCTAAGACAGCTTCAGGAGGACCGAAAGAATGACAAGAAGCCACCACCTTATAAACATATAAAGGTAAGGAGAAAATCTTGGGAGATCTTCTCCGGGAGAGAAACTGAAGAGCTGGCTCTTTTCACTCTGTTCATGACAAGAATGGAAGGACAAATACAGTTGGTTTTAGGTAGAGGTATGAGTTTAAAAGAAGATCAGAAACAAGTACCAGACTGAGCGCAGTGGCTCATGCTTGTAATCCCAACACTTTGGGAGGCTAGGGCAGGTGGATCACCTGATGTCAGGAGTTGGAGACCAGCTTGACCAATATGATGAAACCCCATCTCTACTAAACATATAACAATTAGCTGGTGTGTTGACATCAGCCTGTAATCCCAGCTACTCGGGAGGCTGAGACAGGAGAATTGCTTGAACCCGGGAGACGGAGGTTGCGAGGAACTGAGATCTTCCAGCCTGGGAAATGGGAGCGAAACTCCATCTCAAAAAAAAAAAATAAAGAAAAAAAAGAAACAAGTATCAGAGCACCATTCCTAGCACATTACTAGGATTCCCAATGTCAGGAGAATTAATTTTAGGTGTACCTAACCCTCAGTCTACCTAGTAAAATAATCATCACCAGCCAAGCATGGTAGCTCACGCCTGTAATCCAGGCACTTTGGGAGGCCGAGGCTGGTGCATCACCTGAGGTCAGGAGTTTGAGACCAGCCTGACCAACATGGAGAAACCTCGCCTTTACTAAAAAAGCCATCACCATTATCATCTGGGTCCAGTGGAGCCTTTGTATTTTAAATATTTTTATGTCATTTATATGACATACAATAAAGAGACAGTGGAGAAGAAATTTATTAGAAATTTTAATGTTAGGCCGGGCATGGTGGGTGATGCCTATAATCCCAGTACTTTGGGAGGCTGAGGCGGGCAGATTACGAGGTCAAGACATAGAGACCATCCTTGCCAACATAATGAAACCCCATCTCTACCAAAATACAAAAATTAGCCCGGTGTGGTGGTGCATGCCTGTAGTCCCAGCTACTCAGGAGGCCAAGGCAGAAGAATTGCTTGAACCCGGGAGGTGGAGGTTGCAGTGAGCCAAGATTGCGCCACTTTACTCTAGTCTGGCGACAGAGCGACACTCTGTGTCAAAAAAAAAAAAAAAGAAAAACGAAATTTTAGTGTTACATTGTTGCTGAATTTTTTGTCATTACTTTTAATGACAAACCTCAATTACTTTTGCACCAACCTAATATTTACTAAATCCTTTTTACAAACTTGTTTTTATCAGATAAGTTAGTTGTGATGCTGAAGTATCATAAAACATGAAAGAATATTGTTAGGCCTGTTAACAAAATGAGGTTACCTAGGTTGTTCTTAAAAAACATCTTTGATGGCATTGTTCCTGGATGAGAATACTGTTTCTTCTTTGTTCTTAGAAATGCAGCCGGAGCAGTGGCTCATGCCTGCAGTCCCAGCACTTTGTGAGGCCAAGACAGGCAGATCACCTGAGGTCAGGAGTTCGAGACCAGCCTGGCTAAAATGGTGAAACTCCATCTATACTAAAAATAAAAAATTAGCTGGGTATGCTGGTGTGCTCCTGTAGTCCCAGCTACTCAGGACGTTGAAGCAGAAGAATTGCTTGAATACTGGAGGTGGAGGTTGCAGGGAGCCAAGATTGCGCCCACTGTACCAGCCTGGGCAGCAGAGACTCCATTGCAAAAAAAAAAAAAAAAAAAAAATGCATTATTTGTTCACTTATTCTTTTGTGTCTGTGTCTGTGTTTGTGTCTGTGCGTGTGTTTTTTGTTTGTTTGTTTTGAGATGGAGCCCCACTCTGTTTCCCAGGTATAATCTTGGGCCACTGCAACCTCTGCCTCCCGGGTTCAAGCAATTCTCCTGCATTAGCCTCCTGAGTAACTGGGATTACAGGTGCACACCACTACTTCTGGCTAATTTTTGTATTTTTAGTAGAGACACAGTTTCACTATGTTGCCAAGCTGGTCTTGAACTCCTGACCTCAGGTGATTCACCTGCCTTGACCTCCCAAAGTGCTGGTATTACAGGCTTGAGCCACTGTGCCTGACCTGTTTTCGTCTTTTTTTAGCATAGTTGTGAATTATGTGTGAGTTAGTAATAATGTGTAATGATGAAGCAGTAAGTTCTTACAAGATACATGAGAAGTAAGAACACTAAAATTCTATACTCTTAGATTTAGTCTAATGGACTTACGTGGTATTTACAAAATGGAATGAGTTTTGTTCTTTGTTTGTTTGTTTGTTTGAGACAGGGTCTCACTCTGTGACCCAGGGCTGGAGTGCAGTGGTGCAATTTTGGCTCACTGCAACCTCCGCTTCCTGGGCTGAAGTGATTCTCCCGCCTCAGTCTCCTAAGTAGCTGGGATTACAGACATGAGCCACCAACAACGCCTGGCTGATTTTTGTATTTTTTTTTTTGTAGAGTTGAGGTTTCACTATGTTGCCCAGGCTGGTCCTGAACTTCTGAATTCAAAACAATCCACCCACCTCAGTCTCCCAAGGTGCTGGGATTACAGGTGTGAGCTACCACACTTGGCTTGAATTTTATTTTTTTAAATAAGTATATTTTCGTTTTGAACTTTGGAAGACCTTTCTAAAAAGGGAAATAAGTCATAAAATATTCACTGCTTCTGAAGGTTGGTTTTGTTTTGTTTTTTTTGTTTTTTTGTTTTTTGAGATGGAGTCTCACTCTGTCACTCATGCTGGAGTGCAGTGGCGTGATCTCGGCTCACTGTAACCTCTGCCTCCTGGGTTCAAGCAGTTCTCCTGTCTCACCCTACCGAGTAGCTTGGGACTACAGGCACATGCCACCATGCCCAGCCAATTTTTGTGTTTCTAGTAGAGACGGGTTTTACCCATGTTAGCCAGGGTGGTATCAAACTCCTGACCTCAGATGATCTGCGAGCCACCGCACTCGGCCCAATTTTTTTTTTTTTTTTTTTTCCTTTTTTAGACATCGGATCTCACTGTTTCCTAGACCAGATCTCCTGGCCTCAGGTTATCGTCCCACATTGGCTTTGCAAATTACTGGGATTATAGGCATGAGCTGCCACTCCTGGCCTTTAAATTGTTACTTTACATGTCATAAAATATCCATACCAAGATTATATTTTAAAAAGAACAAAGAACAAAAAAAGTTGTAAACTATTAATCCTTACAAATAATTACAATTACTGAAATTAAGAATTTCAAAACCTGCAAGTGAGTCTAAATGAGTCTCTCAATGTATGTGAAAATGCAGCCTCGAAGTATAGTCATTAGGCCTCAAAAATGGAAAATAATTCTATTCACGTAGACCTAAGTGTCAGATAACAGCAAGGTAGGCATTTTAGAGTTAGCATATGAACCATATTGCGCTACTGAGAGAGCAATTTCCTGTGAGTGATCTCATCAAGAATTTAGAGGCCAACTTCTTTCCTCCACTTTTTTTAAAAAAAAATAAACATTTCCAGAAAAGGATTTAGAGCAGGCATTGGCAAACTATGGTTCATGGGTAAATCTGGTCTACTGCCTATTCTTTTAATATTCTTGAGCTACAGGTTGTTTTTACATTTTTTAGTGGTTGGCAAAAAAGTGAAGAGATTTTGTGACACATAAAGATTATATGAAATTCAGCTTTCAATCAGTATCCACAGGAATACTTCTTCATTTACATATTATATATGGCCATTTTTATATTGCAGTGGCAGAGTCGAGCTACATGTAGAGATTTATGGCCTGCAAAGCCTGAAGTATTTACTGTCTGACCCTTTAAAGAAAAAGTTATTTAACCCTTGATCTATAGTGAGATTTACTTGCAATTATATATCCATGTCTTTGTTCTTTTTTTTTTTTTTTTTTT
>NW_016107793.1:1227600-1268141 GCF_001604975.1 Cebus imitator
ATATATATATATATATATATCTGGATGCCTTTTGTCCCAGCTAGCTGAGAGGTTGAGGTGGGAGAATCACCTGAACCTGGTCACACTGCAGTGAGTTGTGATTGCACTACTGTACTCCAGCCTAAGGGACAGAGTAAGATTTTGTCTCACAAACATATATTTGTAGTGAGAAAAGGAGTAGCATGAACCTTTGTGTGTATTTGGGAAGGGTTCAGGTAAAAATACTTTGAATCAGAAGTGAATGTTCAAATGCCCTATTCAGGACTTGTAGTTTTGGGTATCTGATATTACCTGTTGTTGTCTGTCCCCTTAGAATTTACCTTAGACACTGTAAGGCTTATCCCTTAATGGCTTCCAGTTGCATGTGTTGAGGGTATTTCTCCATGAACAAGAAGTTTCCAAACCTTACCAGTATTTTGACGAATCTAGGAACAGATCTGGCAGTGAGACCTAACATCCTTTTTCTCCTTAAACAGCATCTTGCTCTGTCACCCAGACTGGAGTGCCTTGCAGGCCTAGACGATCCTCCCACTGCAGCTTCCTGAGTAGTTGGGACTACAGGCACTTGCCACCATGCCTGACTACATTGTGAAATTTTTTAGAGACAGGGTTTCATTGTGTTGGCCAGGCTGGTCTTGAACTTCTGAGCTCAAACAATCCTCTAACCTCAGCCTCCCAAAGTACTGGGATTACAGATGTGAGCCACTGCACCTGGATTCCTCTTGTTAAATTTTGATAGAGAAATGGTTTGATGACAGTATATTTCCAGATTGTAGATTTTGTAATATTAAAGGGGAGTAGGCAAATAATAAAATGCAAGAAATGAAAGCATTTGAAAATTTAGAGGATAGAAATAACTTCTAAGTAATAGTGATTTTAGGTTGACTAGAATGAGTAATCTAGAAAATTTGATATGAGAAAAAATCATAAGGACGTTATATAAGAAAGGAAGAAATAATTTAATATATCTACCGTGTTTGAGAGGCAGCTAGGTGCTGTACTATACATATATTTCTCATTCTCACAATAGTCCTGCAAGTAATTTGTTCAAAATCACACAATTCCTTAATAGTTAAATTTTATGTGTGGTTTGTGTCCTACAAGACTTAATTTGACTGTTCTCACAGAAATAATATGAAATGAGGGAAGACACATTCTCATGCACAAATCCATCATTGTATTGGAACATCTGTTGTCTTTCCATGTTGCTAGTATTTGTTAAAACCTCTGCCTTGATGGCTTTGGTATCACAATAGCTGTTTGACCTTCATGTTTTACCTCACCAGACTTTCACTATATTTTTTAGCACTAGCACTGCTTCTACATTAATCTATGAGTGACACTGCTATAGTTCTTTTAAGAGATTTCAAATTATAAGCTCGATGTGGTGATACCTACCTGTAGTCCCAGTTACTTGTGAGGCTGATGCAGCAGGCATAGATGAACCCAAATTAGGCACAGATGTTTTCATGCCATTAAGTTCCCACTTAAGAATAGTGCTTTCTCACTGGGCGCAGTGGCTCATGCCTGTAATCAGAGCACTTTGGGTGGCTGAGGTGGGTGGATAACAAGGTCATGAGTTCAAGACCTGCCCAACATAGTGAAACCCCATCTCTACTAAAGGTACAAAAATCAGCCAGGCATGGTGGCATGTCCCTGTAGTCCCAGCTACTTGGGAGGCCAAGGCAAGGGTATCATTTGAACCCAGGAGGTAGATGCAGTGAGCCAAAATCGTGCCACTACACTCCAGCTTAGGCAACAGAATGAGACTTCGTCTTAAAAAATAAAAATAAAAGAATAGTGCTTTCTATGTCAAATGTATTAAAAAATGATAAAGAATAAATAATAGTGCTTGTTGTTCAAGGGTTAACTGATTTTTTAAAGGAAGGTAGAGGCTGAGTGCAGTGGCATTGCCGGATGCGGTCGCTCTTGCCTGTAATCCCAGCACTTTGGAAGGCCGAGGAGGGCAGATCACCTGAGGTCAGGAGTTCGAGACCAGCCTGGCCAACATGGTGAAACCCCGTCTCTACTAAAAATACAAAAATTACCCGATTTTGGTGGTGCGTGCCTGTAGTCCCAGCTACTTGGGAATCTGGGGCAGGAAAATCACTTGAACCCAGGTGGCGGACGTTGCAGTGAACCAAGATCCAGCTACTGTACTGCAACCTGGGCAACAAAAAAAGGAAGGAAAAATAATGACTATTTTTATGTAGCAACGAGTGTGGCGCCACCATGTGACAATAGCAGAAACCTGGTTTATAATTCACTTGGCCTACCAGCTTTGAAATTGTTTTTTTAAATGAATTTTTAAAAAATTGTAAAGTTTATATTTTATTGTTTTGAGATGGCGTCTCACCCTGTCAGCCTGGCTGGAGCGAAGTGGCACAATCTTGGCTCATTGCAACCTCCGCCTCCTGGGTTCAAGCAATTCTTGTGGAGTTCATATTTTATATGTCAAGTGAGGCTATGTTTTAATTTTTTTTATTTTTTTATTTTTATTTTTTATTTATTTATTTTTTTGAGACGGAGTTTCGCTCTTGTTACCCAGGCTGGAGTGCAATGGCGCGATCTTGGCTCACCACAACCTCCGCCTCCTGGGTTCAGGCAATTCTCCTGCCTCAGCCTCCTGAGTAGCTGGGATTACAGGCACACGCCACCATGCCCAGCTGAATTTTTGTATTTTTAGTAGAGATGGGGTTTCACCATGTTGACCAGGATGGTCTCGGTCTCTTGACCTTGTGATCCACCCACCTCGGCCTCCCACAGTGCTGGGATTACAGGCGTGAGCCACCGTGCCCGGCCTGAGGCTATGTTTTTATATCAAACTGTCTAAATGTTGATAGTTCAAAATCGTGGGAAATGTGGCTGCAACTTCAAGGAACAAATGTTTGCCTTTTTCAGGGCCTGAATTGTCTTATGCTGGCTTGTTTTATGCAGTATACTGTGTGCTACTTTTTCCAGGTGAACCGTCCCATTGGCAGGGTACAGATCTTCACTGCAGACTTGTCTGAAATACCCCGTTGCAATTGTAAAGCTACTGATGAGAACCCCTGTGGTATAGACTCTGAATGCATCAACCGCATGCTGCTCTATGAGTGCCACCCCACAGTATGTCCTGCCGGAGGGCGTTGTCAAAACCAGTGCTTTTCCAAGCGCCAATATCCAGAGGTTGAAATTTTCCGCACATTACAGAGGGGTTGGGGTCTACGGACTAAAACAGATATTAAAAAGGTTAGAAAAAGCTAAATTACTGTTTTTTTCTCCTCTTTGCAGTTGCTTGATATCGTTAATTCTTGACATTAGAAAATTCATCATCAAGGAAAATACAGTTAATAATTAATCTTATTATTGTGTCTTGCCACATCCTCCCGCAGTTTAGACACTTGAGAATGGATGGTTTTGATCTCTAGAGGTCTTTGTATTGATCATGGTCACTGTGTAGGAGGATGGAAAGAAGGGTCATTCATAGAGATGCTATATCTTTGTTTGCTGTTTTGTGACTATCCAAGAACCAGTAATTAAGAGAGAGGACACTGGGCACGTGAGACAGAGACATTGATCCACATACTAATAAAATATTTTTAGTGGCCGGGTGTGGTGGCCCAAGCCTGTGATCTCAGCACTGTGGGAGGCTGAGGTGGACGGATCACCTGAGTTCAGAAGTTCAAGACCAGCCTGGCCTTACATCTTTACTAAAAATGCAAAAATTACCTGGGCGTGATGGCACATGCCCGAAATCCCAACTACTTGGGAGGCTGGGACTGGAGAATCGCTTGACCCTGGGAGGCAGAGGTTGTGGTGAGCCAAGATTACGCCATTGCACCCCAGCCTGGGCAACAAGAGCGAAACTCCATCTGAAAAAAAAAACAAAAAAAAAAAAAAATTTTTTTTTTTAAGTAAGGAAAAAACAGATTGGCTTCATGAAACATGAAGAAGAAGGTTAAGCCTTATTTAATGAAAATGCAGTAATGTCTTTATTTTTATATCTATTGTATGTGCCAGGTGTTGTTCTGGGGATGCACTGACTAAGACGAGAGGAGAGATATGGCTCATGCTTTCATAAAGGTTACATTCTGGAGGGAGAGAGATAATGAATCAATCATCTCCCAGTGTGGAAGTATAAAGGGCTTCAGAGATATGTGACAGAGGAACTGAAACTAGTTTGTCTCTGGTTATATTTTATTTTTTTTTTTTATTTTTATTTTATTATATTTTATTATATTATTTTATTTTATTATATTATATTTTATTATATTTTATTTTATTTTTTATCACTCTCTCACCCCGGATGGAGTGCAGTGGTGCCATCTCTGCTCACTGCAACCTCTGCCTTCCAGGGTCAAATGATCCTCCCATCTCAGCCTCCTGAGTAGGAGGGACTACAGGCTTGCATTACCACACCTGGCTAATTTTTGTATTTTTTGTGGAGGTGAGGTCTCACAATGTTGCCCAGGCTGGTCTCAAACTCCTGGGCTCAAACAATCCTCCCAAAGTGTTGGGATTATAGGTATGAGCCACCACTCCTGGCTTCTGAGGATATTTTAAATTGAGACTTGAAATGTAAGTAGCTGTTAACTCAGGCAAGGTGGCCATGAAAGCCTTGCAGGTTAGGAGTGAATGTGTGTGAAAGCCAGGGTGACTGTATCATGAGTAGGGAGGATGATACTTTGGAATGTGTAGTGCCAAGGACGATGAACATAGTTTATTTAGGAAAATCTAATAAGTCTCTGGGGCAAGTAGAGATTGGCCATCCATCTCTCTTTATAAGGAAGCTGTAGTTTACTTACAAATCTTCCATTCTGGAAGATCTTTAGTATCCAGTGTATCATAATCTTTCTGCTGGTATCAGTGGTGGGGGTAAAAAGGTGTTTTTCATTATCAAATAGTTAGGGATCATAAAGTAATTGTATGTGCATAAAATTATACTTATGTAATCTGCTTTGGAGAATTTGATGTTTTCATTACTTTTTTTAAAAATGTATACATTTGGATACTGGTGTGTTTTTTCCCATTAAGTCAGGAGTTATTTCTTGTTCTAGGGTGAATTTGTGAATGAGTATGTGGGTGAGCTTATAGATGAAGAAGAATGCAGAGCTCGAATTCGTTATGCTCAGGAACACGATATCACTAATTTCTATATGCTTACCCTAGACAAAGTAAGTAAGGGGAAGTGCTGTTTTCACTGTTATAAGATTGTAAAATTTGTGTTGTTCTAGCCATAGTATTTGAAGGCATGTAATGCAGTTCCCAAGACAGGGTGTTTTCCCATACCCAGTGGGATTGCTGGATTGGGGTTCTGGAGTAGGTAAGCATGCTCATTTCTGGGTATTCATGGCCAGAGGCAATACAGCTGCTTTTAGCCTTGTTTTTGAACAATTCAATGAAAATTGGAGATTCTATCTTTGAGTATGTTTTCTACAAGATTACAAGTTTGAAGTCAGAAAAGTACTTAATAGTATATAATTTTTTTATTCTTTTATTTTACAGATTGAGAAATTATTTGTTAAACCTTTAATTATTGTACTGATAAGTTCATGTAAAATTTTAAAAATCTTTTTGTTTGTTTGTTTGTTTGTTTGTTTGGATGCCCAGGCTGGCATGTAGTGGCTTGATCTCAGCTCACTGCAGCCTCCGCCTCCCAGGTTCAAGCGATTCTCCTGCCTCAGCCTCCTGAGTAGCCGGGACCACAGACATGCACCACCTTGCCCAGCTAATTTTTGTATTTATAGTAGAGACGGGGTTTCACCATGTTGGCCAGGATGGTCTCGATCTCCTGACTTCAGGTGATCCGCCTGCTTTGGCCTCCAAAGTGCTGGAATTAGAGGCATGAGCCACCGCGCCCAGCATTAGTTTTTGCAATAAAATCCTTTCTTGATATTTACCTGTGTAAGCATTTCTCAAGTTGTGCACTTAGGATTTGTGAGATCCTCACCTCCAGATAGTCTGATCTTACTTTGAGATTGGAACTCTACATTAGTACGTATTTAAATCTTCTTAGGTGATTTCTAAGGTGCATCTGGGTTGAAACTACCTAATAGAAAGTGGAACAAGCTGCTGTTCGTAGGACAGTGGTCCTCAAACTGCACTGTAGTCAGAATCCCCTGGCGGTCTTGTTATGACAGAATGCTGCGGTCCACCCCAGAGTCTCTGTTTTAGTGCATTTGAAGCACAACTCAAGAATTTGTATGTTGGCTGGGCGCGGTGGCTTACGCCTATAATCCCAGCACTTTGGGAGGCTGAGGCGGGTGGATCATGAGGTCAAGAGATCGATACCATCCTGGTCAACAAGGTGAAACCCCGTCTCTACTAAAAATACAAAAATTAGCTGGGCATGATAGTGTGTGCCTGTAGTCCCAGCTACTTGGGAGGCTGAGGCAGGAGAATTGCTTGAACCCAGGAGGCGGAGGTTGCAGTGAGCCGAGATCGTGCCATTGCACTCTAGTCTGGGCAACAACAGCGAAACTCCGTCTCAAAAAAAAAAAAAAAAAGAATTTGCATGTCTAACAAATTGCCAAATGGTGATGGTGCTGGTCCAGAGATCACACTCTGAGAACCAAAGTTCTTTGGGATCTTTTTTTTTTTTTCTGAGAGATTCAATATTTACAAATAGGAACTCCAGCTTATTAGAGAGAATAGTCAAATTTTAATCCATAGCAGAGGTCTCAGGAAGTCTGATGTGTAGCTTCTCTTGGAATTCTAGGACCGAATCATTGATGCTGGTCCCAAAGGAAACTATGCTCGGTTCATGAATCATTGCTGCCAGCCCAACTGTGAAACACAGAAGTGGTCTGTGAATGGAGATACCCGCGTAGGCCTTTTTGCGCTAAGTGACATTAAAGCAGGTAAGAATCTTTTTAGGATTCTGCAGCTGACATCCGAATTTTATGGCTTTGGTTTTTTACAAACACCTTCCTCAGATTGAATGAATTTCAGGTTTTATCATCTAAAATCCCAATGTCCTGTAATCCAGAATGAACTTCCAAACTCCCAAGACACAGACACATGAAGACCTTGCAGGTGGTCCTTGGACATGGTGTGTTTTGTTTTGTTTTGTTTTGTTTTTTGGTGTCATAAAATATAAAGTTTATAATTTTAAACATTTTTATGTACACTTCCCTGGAATTAAGTTCAGTTACATTTTTGTCCAGCCATCACCACCATCCATCTCCAGAACTCTTTTCATCTTTCCCTGCTAATACTCTATTCCCACTAAACACTAAGCCTCCATTTTTCTTTCTGAATTTGACTTCTATATATATTTCATATAAATAGATGATATTTGTCCTTTTGTGACTGGTTCATTTCTTTTATTTATTCATTCACTTTTATTGTCTAGGGATAGAGCCTTACTCTGTTGCCCAAGCTGCAGTACAGTGGTACCATCACAGCTCACTGCAGCCTCGAACTGCTGGGCTGAAGCAATCCTGCTGCCTCAGCCTCCTGAGTAGCTAGGATTGTGGGCACATTTCCCCATTCCCAGCTTGTTTTTTTTGTTGTTGGTTTTTTTGCCTAGCGACGGGGTCTTGCTATGTTGCCAAGGCTAGTCTGGAACTCCTGGGCTCAAGTGATCCTCCTGCCTCAGCTCCCAAAGTGCTGGGATTACAGGCATGAGCCACCTTGCTTGGCTTGGCTTGGCTTATTCTTTGAGTACAGTGTCTTCAGGACATGGATGGTTTTAACGGAACAAATTTTCACATTTATATGAACTTCCCACTAATAGGTTTGCTTTAGAAACTACTAACTCTTCAGTCTCCTTTTTCACCTTCCCTTTCACAGTTGCCCTTCTTCCACTTTATAAACCAAAGGTCAGTCTCTCGGTCTTTCATATCTTATGGGTTATGGACCCAAGGCTATTTTAAAAATAAACCACTGGGTGTGGTGGTATATGCCTGTAGTCTTAGTTACTCAGGAGGCTGGGTCCAGAAATCGCTTGAGTTTAGGAGTTTGAGAAGCAGCCTGGGTAGTATAGTGAGACCTCTGACTCTTAAAAATAGACACACAAGGCCGGGTGCTGTAGTTCATGCCTGTAATCCCAGCACTTTGGGAGGCTGAGGCGGATGGATCACAAGGTCAGCAGTTCAAGACCAGCCTGGCCAAGATGGTGAAACCCCATCTCTATTAAAACTACAAAAATTACCTGGGCACTGTGGCAGGTGCCTGTAATCCCAGCTACTCAGGAGGCTGAGGCAGGAGAATCACTTGAACCTGGGCAGCAGAGGTTGCAGTGAGCCAAGATCATGCCACCGGACTCCAGCCTAGATGACGGAGTGAGACTCTGTCTCAACAACAAAAAAAATACATACACAAAACAACAGAAACCCCTCAACCTCTAGGATGCCAAAGAATAGGACCTTTGGAGAATTTAGTGCTCTGTCATGGCTCATCTGGGTATGTGTCTCTCTAATGGGGTAGGGAGATGGTTGTAACCAGGACAAATAATAATAAGTTTATTTGAATTTAAAGTAAATCTGATGTGGCTGAATGGTTTGACAGTAAAGATGTGGTATTTTCCATAAAAGATCTTAATCTATACCTTCAGCATTTTGATACACTTACTTTGAACATGTATACCTATGCATGTAACACACTCCAAATTGCATGATTTTTTAAATATTGAAATTTCTGTAAACTTTTGTTTTGTTTTTTTGAGATGGAGTCTCGTACCGTCACCCAGGCTGTAGTGCAGTGGCGTGATCTTGGTTCACTGTGGTCTTTGCCTCCTGGGTTCAAGCAATTCTCCTGCTTCAGCCTCCTGAGTAGCTGGGACTACAGGCATGCGCCACCACACCCAGCTTTTTTTTTTTTTTTTTTTCCAGTATTTTTAGTAGAGACCAAAATGGGGTTTCACCATGTTGGCCAGGATGGTCTCAATCTCCTGATCTCGTGATCCGCTCACCGTGCCCAGCCAACTTTGTACATTTTGAAATGTACAAGAAAGTATATTATTTTTCAAATTTAGTTTTGCCAAGGATATGAGCAAAACAGTAAAAATCAGTCTCCTATACTCAAACTGGGATAGAACTGGCCTCAGTAGTCTAATATACAATTGTATAGTCTAATTACTGTTGAAGCAGAAATCCCATTTGAATGTTCTGGAAGACCTTAGTGCTCTTTTGCTCAGTCACTGTTGTCCACAGGAAGCTTTGATCAAGATAAAAGAATTAAAATGATGTTTGTTCAGATCTTAGTCTGTTTTTGTGTTTGTTTTTTAAATTTAATCTATGGGACACTCAATATATTTTTTCCTTCATTCTTTTCTTCCTTTTTCTCTCTGATCACCCCAGGGATGGAGAGGTTCTTCCATATTAAATCAATATAAATATAGTTCCTCTGTAATAAATCAATCATATGATTTAGTTCTGTGTCTGCTGACTGCTGACAATCCCGTTCTTCTACTCAGAATCTTCAGTTCATATCCATGGGGATGTCCTCCTCTGCCATGTCTAGGAGAGAATTCCAACACTTTGGGAGGCCAATTTCTCTTCTTTTTTTCCTGTTTTCATCAGCTCAGGTAGCTTGGTATTGAAATTCTCAGACTTTGTTCCTGTTCACTTGGCTTCCAGTCTGCATAGGTTCAGAATGGGGAAAATGAGACAGGATGTGCTAAGTGACAGGTGGAGTGCCTGTCAGAGCTGAGGCCTTCATTGAACTTCCTGGGCTCTTCGCATACCCACAACTTACTGTCTCCCACATGTACCATCTTTACTCCTTGTTTATCTCTTCTCTGATGCCCTTTGCCATGTCCAGTAACTGGAGTTCTATCAAGGATTATTGCATGTTGGACTCTTTCCTAGAATGGTATCATTGTTTACTTTATGAGCACTGATAATTTCTGATTTAATTTAGCCACTATGTGATTATGCTTACGCTGTGTATATTCAGTGAGCAGCCAGTTACGGCAAGTGTCCTGCTTTCTTATATTTATGTATAAGGTAGAGTTCTGTATTATAAGCACATCATGTCTCCAAAAATTTAGTTATCCATAAATCTTCTATTAAGAAAAAAACAGCGTGGGGCTGGGCACAGTGGCTCACGCCTATAATCCCAACACTTTGGGAGGCCAAGGTGGGCAGCTCACTTGAGGTCAGGAGTTTGAGACCAGCCTGGCCCCATCTCTCCTAAATATACAAAAATTAGCCAGGCATAGTGGCAGGCGCCTGTAATTCCAGCTACTCGGAAGACTAAGGCAGGAGAATAGCTTGAACCCAGGAGGCAGAAGTGGCTGCAGTGAGCCAGGATCGCATCACTGCACTCCAGCCTGGGCAACAGAGCAAAACTCTGTCTCAAAAAAAAAAAAAAAACAAGAAAGAAAGAAAAAGGAAAAAAACAGTGTGAATAAAACCAACCACCAAAGATTCAATCCAGTAAGTTCAGGCATGAGATGGGAAATAGACCCTCCTGTTAAATTGGTCACTCTCACTCTGCCTGCAAGCTCCTTATGGCATGAGCCTCTTATCAGGCCGTGAATAATTCTGCTATTCCTACAGCATTATCCCTAAGTTAGCTGCTTTGTATTTTGAATATATTCGAATAAAGAAATAATGATACTAATGATTTTATTCAACATTAGATGAAAAACTGTGTATATCAGTCTCACTGATAAAAGGCATGTCAGACTGCAAAGGGAAATCTTCCTAAAACTTGACAATTTTTAATAGGAATGGTGGTTACTTTATACAGTAACTGTAAACTATTAGCCCTGTACAAAGGTACCTCTTTGTATATTTGGTAGGCCTTCCATAACTGGCTTTTAGTTATGGGCTTTAAGTTTGAAAGTTTCTTTTATTTCCTCTCACACTTTTGATGAAATGGACCTTTGACAGAAAGAGGACAGGTTTTTTTGAGTACCTTTTATTAAAGTTTACAAATTACTGCTATGTGCGTTGTCATATTCTCTCAGTAAGCTTGTTAGATTTCTCCATTTTAAAATGGGCTGCTCAGGGTTCACATTACCCTGCTAAGGCTGTGATGTAAGTGGACCTACAACCACTCTGTAATCTACATATTTCCAGTGTTATTCTGTACTGAGATGCCTCTCCAGAGTGCTGCCAGGTAACGTGTTCACCTGAGAATAGACAAAAGAGTTTTCCTCATACTTGTATTCCCAGGGCCTGATACACTGATAAGTTGTTTTTTGTTTGTTTTGGTAATAAATTTACATATTTTGAATCTGAATGATTAGTAAACAAATGAAAGACAACTTGAGGTAATCAACACCTCTATAGTAAAAGTTATCTTAAATATTACTTGTTAAGCCATTTAAGTTTTCTCTGTTAAATTGTATTAGCTAATTATTAATATCATGGGATTAGAATTTATTAAAATATAGGATTAGAGTTAATCCTTTTAAAAAATTCTTTTTAAAATTAATTTGTTCTCGAGATTTGGTATCCTTTGTAATTAATACAGAAATAATGTAATTAAAACCACAGATATTAATTTTTCATGGTCTCTTATGCAGGTACTGAACTTACCTTCAACTACAACCTAGAATGTCTTGGGAATGGAAAGACTGTTTGCAAATGTGGAGCCCCGAACTGCAGTGGCTTCTTGGGTGTAAGGCCAAAGGTACCACCTTTCCAGACTTCTGCTTTGGGATTAGTGGTGCAGACCTACCTCCCTAACAGTGTCAGGGCAGTCTTCATTTTAAGAAGATATTTCTTTGAAATTATTGACATTGAGCCAGGCCTGGTGGCTTATGCCTGTAATCCCAGCATTTTGGGAGACTGAGGCAGGTGGATCACCAGAGGTCAGGAGTTCGAGACCAGCCTGGACAATATGGTGAAACCCCATCTCTCCTAAAAATATAAAAATTAACCAGGCGTGGTGGCACGTGCCTGTAGTCCCAGCTGCTCAGGTGGCTGAGGAAGGAGGATCATTTGAACCCAGGAGGTGGAGATTGCAGTGAGTCAAGTTGACATCACTGCACTCTAGCCTGAACGACAGAGCAAGACTCCGTCTCAAAGAAAAAAAGAGAAATTAATGACATTGAACAGGTGTTGATAGGGCCACTTGCAATTCACTAAGCATTTGGCTGATCAATTCAATTACATAAGAGGTTTTAAAGAATATTCCTGAAGTGTTTTGTACCATCTGACTTTAAATGGTGATCCTTTTCTAGATAATAATGCTGTGAAATAGGACCTTATAAAGAAGGCTAGTTACCTCCCTTGTCTTGATCTCACATCTAATAAGCCACTTGGATTCTTGGTATATCTGTGTCTGTCCCCCCGCCCCTTTCTGTCTCTCTCTCTCTCTCTCTCTCTCTCTCTCTCTCTCTCTCTCTCACAGTTTCTCTTTCTGAAGATACCAAAAAATCTGGAGTTTAAGTTTCTAAAGGTAGCATAACATCATAGATAAAAGTAGAACTCTTAATCTCCCCATTATAACAAAGTATAAGCATTGTTGTGTCTTCCTGTTTTTTAGTGTGCACTTTCTGAAAAATTGAATTCTAATTCTGTAACTGTTAAGTATCATTTCCACGTCTGTATCCTCCTTTTCTTATTTTTTTTAAAGTCCTTGCTGATTATTTTTATTGATTGTGTTAATTTTTTAATATAATTGATGGACATACTAGATGAACATCTGGATGCTTCAAGATTTCTCTAATCATAAATAAGAGCATAGTAAAAATTGAAGTTTGATTTTGATGCAAAGTAGACTAAATAGTGGCTTCAGTGGAGTATGTTCTGTATGCCTTTTTGATTTTGAAACTCAACTTTAAGAACTGAAAACATGTAAATTAACATAGAAGCCAATAAGAAGGGTAAATAAATTTGTTTTTGAGATGGAGTCTCGCTCTGTTGCCCAGGCTGGAGTGCAGTGGTGTGATCTCAGCTCACTGCAACCTCCGCCTCCCAGGTTCAAGCAATTCTCCTGTCTCAGCCTTCCAAGTAGCTGAGATTATAGGTGCCCGCCACCATACCTGGCTAATTTTTTGTACTTTTAGTAGAGACAAGGTTTCACCATGTTGGCCAGGCTGGTCTTGAACTTCTGACCTCAGGTGATCAACCTGCCTTGGCTTCCCAAATTGCTGGGATTACAGGCGCAAGCCATCGTGCCTGTCCAAAAAAGAGTACATAATTTTGAGCAATAACGGGAAAATTAAGAAACATCCAATGATTGTTTTTTATCTTGTTAAATAAGGAGAATCACCTCTATATTGGGTTTTATTTTGCTTTTTGTTTAGTTTTTGTTGGTTTAATGTTGTTCCTTAAGATGTTCGTTGACTTGTTTCCTATAAATTAAAATAGTAACTGAGTTTAACCCATATTTAATGGTGGTAAGTGTACTGCAGATGTCTGTTTCTGCATTGTTGAGGTCTG
Source organism: Cebus imitator (assembly GCF_001604975.1). Lineage (NCBI taxonomy): Eukaryota > Metazoa > Chordata > Mammalia > Primates > Cebidae > Cebus > Cebus imitator. The sequence goes on from NW_016107793.1 coordinate 1,240,926, forward strand.
CATAGGATAGCATTTTACAGGAATCAGTGAGAGGTAGGCGCTATAGCAGAAATTGAGAAATGAGAGATCACTGTGGACTCTTAGTAAAGACAATGGTCTGTCAGAATAGGATGGACCTCCATTAAGCCTTGTAGATTGGTCCTGGATGTTTCTGGGTCAAAATGAATAATGTGATAAAGAGCCACAGTATTTGGTGACCCAAGTATGGGCTGCGGGGAACACGGAGAGGACATCTGCTGGCTGCTCCAGGGTCCGCCTTGGGAGTGGTGGACATGAAGCTAATTTGACTTGATATGTATCAAGTCAAGTTAATCGAAGTTAATTCATGGTCACCGCAGGGACCATGCATTAACTTTTTTGTGTCCTAACACAGTGCTCATAGTAAGTTCAGTTATGCTTTGTTGAATGAACGAGAAACGTGTGTATACATACAGAAACTTCTTTAATTTTGAAAGTAGACAAATACAAAATAAAACTTTGGCTGGGCACAGTGGCTCATGCCTGTAATGCCAGGACTTTGGGAGGCCAAAGTGGGTAGATCATGAGGTCAGGAGCTCGAGACCAGTCTGGCTAGCATGATGAAACCCCGTCTTTACTAAAAATAGAAAAATTAGCCGGATGTGATGGCGGGCGTGTGCCTGTAATTCCAGCTATACTCAAGAGGCTGAGGCAGGAGAATTGCTTGAACCCAGCAGGTGGAGGCTGCAGCGAGCCGAGATTGCACCACTGCATTCCAGCCTGGGCAACAGAGCAAGATTTCCTCTAAATAAATAAATAAATAACTTATGAAAGGCATGGCATTTAACACCAGCCTATGTATCAGCAAAAACAGAAGGATTTTTGTCTTTTCTGTTTTATTCAGGTGGCAAGAGTAGTTGATATAAAAGTGGTAATTATTGCTACGTATCTGTGACGTACCAGGTACCTTTCCTGCATTTTATCTTCATGACAATCTCTTTTCCCAGAGAAGAGAATGAGGCTCAGAAAGGATAGTTAACCTGGTTAAGATTGGTACTAACATGTTGACAGAATGCTGACAGAATGCTCAATATCTGACTTATAGAATCAACCCATTGCCACAGAAGAAAAGTCAAAGAAATTCAAGAAGAAGCAACAGGGGAAGCGCAGGTCCCAGGGTGAAATCACAAAGGAGCGAGAAGATGAGTGTTTTAGTTGCGGGGATGCTGGCCAGCTCGTTTCCTGCAAGAAGCCAGGCTGCCCAAAGGTTTACCATGCAGACTGTCTCAATCTGACCAAGCGGCCAGCAGGTTGGTGCCAAAATCCATTCATAATGCTACTTGCTTTCAGAATAATACTCAGGGTCTCATACCATTTGCTTCAGCCTGGAAGTAAGTGCCATTTGGTCTTCCCATGCATAATTTTGATGGGTGTAGTCTGTTTTCTTAATCTGGAAATAATGAAAACAAAGGCTTAGAAATCTTATTTATGAAGAATGGAACAGAAATGCACTTGCTGTGTTTCAAGTCCTTTACTTACATTTATGTTTTTCATCCCCCTAGCAACCCATAAAGGTTGGTTTTCTTCCATCATGCATGTGACGAAACAGAGTTAGGATTGGTGAGGTGACCTTGCACACATATATGGAGAGCTAGTTTTTTTACTCCAAGACTATTAAGTCATGTTGCCTTTCTAGAGAAAGAAAGATTGAGATAGTAAAGCCTTTAGATGGTTCTAGTCCATGAGAAATGAATTGCCACCTTTTTAGCACTTCCTCCCTTGCTCCCCTACCCCTAGTGGGGTCTCCCCCCATGCAAAGTAGACTTTTTTCTCTAAAGGAGATGTGGTTGTATCAGTTAATACATGAGAAAGCTGCTCAAGTGGATGTGGTGCCCGCTAAATTTGTAGTTGAAGAAATTGAGAACCTTAGTGATTTGGTGTTAGAGGATTTTAGGGATTTGGATATGCCATCTATTTTAAAGGACAAAAAAGAGAAACCAGTAGGGAGCTGTTCCAGGGTGAGGAGATTATATATTACTAGTGACCTGTTTCCATGAATCGCAGAAGCTGAAGAATTTTGGGATATAAATATAAGGAATTTGTCCCGAAATTGGCTTTCCTTCAGTGTATATTGGCCAAGGTCATGAAATAAACTGAGATAGGATGAGGGCAAGACTGTCACATTGACCTGCCAGCACTAGGAAGTAGAATTGTTTCATAATCAATTGCTCAGGGCTGTCACTGGCATAGGCTATGATAGAACCAATCTTGCCTATTTGCCAGGAGTGGGAGCTAGTGTAGTCGATGTGAAGGTGGAAACACTGTCCCTAGTCAAGACTCTCAGGTTTCATGAAATGGGGCAAGGTAGATAAAAGCTCAGGTCAGCTTTGGGTATTTTCTACTGACTTCATGTGAACAACATAAAATGTGCTGTGCTGGTCTCAAGACTTAAAATTGAACAAAGGTAAATCTTCCATTTTTCATAATTTTATATCTTTTCTATTACTGCTAATAAGCAAATAAGCAAGAATCTAAATAGCTGAGATATTTCTCTTTGAGTTGCTAATTTAAAAGCTGTATAGTACAAATGGAAAGTGCAAAAATATGAAAGTAATATCTTTTTTTTTTTTTTTTTTTTTTTTTTTTTTTTTTTTTTGAGGCGGAGTTTCACTCTTGTTACCCAGGCTGGAGTGCAATGGCGTGATCTCGGCTCACCGCAACCTCCGCCTCCTGGGTTCAAGCAATTCTCCTGCCTCAGCCTCCCGAGTAGCTGGGACTACAGGCGTGCGCCACCATGCCCAGCTAATTTTTGTATTTTTAGTAGAGACGGGGTTTCACCATGTTGACCAGGATGGTCTCGATCTCTTGACCTTGTGATCCACCCGTCTCGGCCTCCCAAAGTGCTGGGATTATAGGCGTGAGCCACCGCGCCCGGCCTTGAAAGTAATATCTTAAGTTTCATGTAAAAGAAGCTTTATGCTGTCCCGCACCTCCCCCCCACCTCCTTGCTGGAAATAGTCATAGAAATACTGGTTTACTCCTCTGCTTGTATATTAAGTTGATACTAGTTGCTATTTGATAATTCACTGTTTATGTATTCTGTGCAGAAGAAGCAGCCGGAATTCTGGGGCAAGAGGTGGCTAGTGAGTGGCATAAACTAGCTGAACCAGGAGCAATGTGAAGGAGAGTCATCATCCATGCCTTCAGACTGTAGCATAGTCATGGCCCATGTGATATGTATCTTTTTCCTAAACTTTTGTTTTGCTTCCGTGTTTTCAGGGAAATGGGAATGTCCATGGCATCAGTGTGACATCTGTGGGAAGGAAGCAGCCTCCTTCTGTGAGATGTGCCCAAGCTCCTTTTGCAAGCAGCATCGAGAAGGAATGCTTTTCATTTCCAAACTGGATGGGCGTCTGTCTTGTACTGAGCATGATCCCTGTGGGCCCAATCCTCTGGAACCTGGGGAGATCCGTGAGTATGTGCCTCCCCCAGTAGCGCTGCCTCCAGGGCCAAGCACTCACCTGGCAGAGCAATCATCAGGAATGGCTGCTCAGGCACCCAAAATGTCAGATAAACCTGCTGACACCAACCAGACGCTGCCGCTCTCCAAAAAAGCTCTGGCAGGGACTTGTCAGAGGCCACTGCTACCTGAAAGACCTCTTGAGAGAACTGACTCCAGGCCCCAGCCTTTAGATAAGGTCAGAGACCTTGCTGGGTCAGGGACCAAATCCCAGTCCTTGGTTTCCAGCCAGAGGCCACTGGACAGGCCACCAGCAGTGGCAGGACCAAGACCCCAGCTATCTGACAAACTCACTCCAGTGACCAGCCCAAGCTCCTCACCCTCAGTCAGGTCCCAACCACTGGAAAGACCTCTGGGGAAGGCTGACCCAAGGCTTGATAAATCCATAGGTGCTGCCAGCTCAAGGCCCCAGGCACTGGAGAAAACCCCAGTTCCCACTGGCCTGAGACTTCCGCCGTCAGACAGACTGCTCATTACCAGCAGTCCCAAACCCCAGACTTCAGACAAGCCCCCTGATAAACCCCCTGCCTCTTTGTCCCAGAGACTTCCGCCTCCTGAGAAAGTACTGTCAGCTGTGGTCCAGACCCTCGTAGCTAAAGAAAAAGCACTGAGGCCTGTGGACCAGAATACTCAGTCAAAAAATAGAGCTGCTTTGGTGATGGATCTCATAGACCTAACTCCTCGCCAAAAGGAGCGGGCAGCTTCACCTCATGAGGTCACACCACAGGCTGATGAGAAGATGCCAGTGTTGGAGTCAAGTTCATGGCCTGCCAGCAAAGGTCTGGGGCATATACCTAGAGCTGTTGAGAAAGGCAGCATGTCAAATCTTCTTCAGACACCTGGGAAAGCAGCGGCCCCTTCAGAGGACCCCTGGCAAGCTGTTAAATCACTCACCCAGGCCAGACTTCTTTCTCAGCCGCCTGCCAAGGCCTTTTTATATGAGCCAACAACTCAGGCCTCAGGAAGAGCTCCTGCAGTGACTGAGCAGACCCCAGGGCCTCTTAGCCAAGCTCCAGGCCTGATGAAGCAGATGAAGCAGATGGTCGGAGGCCAGCAACTACCTGCACTTGCTGCCAAGAGTGGGCAATCCTTTAGGTCTCTTGGGAAAGCCCCAGCCTCCCTCCCCACTGAAGAAAAGAAGTTGGTAACCACAGAGCAAAGTCCCTGGGCCCTGGGAAAAGCTTCAACGCGGGCAGGGCTCTGGCCCCTAGTGGCTGGACAGACACTGGCACAGTCTTGCTGGTCTGCTGGGAGCACACAGACATTGGCACAGACTTGCTGGTCTCTTGGAAGAGGGCAAGACCCCAAACCAGAGCAAAATACACTTCCAGCTCTTAACCAGGCTCCTTCCAGTCACAAGTGTGCAGAATCGGAACAGAAGTAATACCAATCAATCTAACATGAACAAACAAGCTGCCCCCAGGGTACCATTTGGGGAGGGGAAATGTTTTCTTTCTTTCCCCCTTGAAGAAAAAGAAATCTGCCCCCAACACTTTCCCACTGTTATTCTTTCCTTATATCCCAACACTCAGAACTCTTGTGACATTATCCAGTGGGGGCTTATGGTTGTGTGAACCATGTATGAAAATCCAGTGGGCCCCAACCAAGGAGACAGACAGACTTGGGTCTCTTTCCCTCAACTTTTCCAATGGTCATCCTGAAATAAAAAGTCCACTCTGGAGTCAAGTATGGAATTCAATTCCGCTGGTCAGGTTGGAAGGTATAGGGGCTCTCAAACCAGATTTCCCCAACCAGATAGAGCCCCATTGAGGGCACCTAGGAACCCTTGGAAGGAAATTGGTGTTCTTTCAAATCAGTGGCGATTTCCTGAGCATTCACATGTTCTAGACCGGGTGCTAGTCACTGATGGTAGATACAGAGATAAGTAAGGCCTCATGCTTGTGAGCCTGAATTCCAAGGCTTTCAAGAACTTTTGACCAGGAAATAACAGGAAGTTCTGAGGGGCCCTGGGGCTTTAAACTCATTTTGAAATGTCCTTTGTGGCACCAGAAGTGGTTGTGTTGAGTAAGTGTCTCTGGGCTGGGGTGTGCATAGGTGCGTGTGCATGCACGCACACTCACAATTGGACTCCTCTATAGATGGAAGGGTGCTGCATTGAAGCCAAGTGAGGCTTTTGGCTTGGGTAGCCGCTGTTGCTTCTGTCTGGGCTGTGCAGAGTCTAAAGATCAGTCCTTGGAGGAGTAGGCGGTCAGGGAGAGCTGGGCGCTATGCGAATGTAGCTTTCCAGCAGTGAAAGAAGGCGTTTGGCAAGCTTCTCTTTCTTTACTTTTGTTTCTACCTATTTTTCTCCTTGTACATGAATCCACCCCATCCCCGTTTCCCTAAAACACTCAGGTGCTTTCAGATTTCAGAGCCTCGGGCAGTGGACATAGGGAATCTCTGACAAGCTCTGAGCTAGATACACCAGCTTCAGGAAGAGTACCAGATCCTGATGGGAAATCACTTTTTCCCAGTCCTTTTCCCTCCTGAGTGGAGGGAGTTGTCTTTGCCTCCCTGAGAATTGCTGTGCTCTGTACTGAGAGTGCTTGCCTGCTGACTTAGCCAGAACTCTCAAAGGCAAGCCAGAACTCTTCCCTGAAGACTGATGAGAGGTGGTGTTTAGAGCAATGTCCAGGCTAAGATGACTCCTAATAACTGCTGATTATCTGTTACTGCTGCCCTGAGCTGGGGCCCAAGGGCTGGGAAATCTGTTGGTGCTACCCTGCCCTACCATTCACCCAGCTCACAGACTGCCAACAGGAAGTACTGTTTGGCTAGTTTCCTCCCACTTACCTTCCCCTCCTTTGTTCTTAGACCAACATGTTTACCTCTCTGCTTTGCCAACTTAGCCAGCAGGCCAGCCCCCTGGTCCTAACATCTCCTGGCCATTCTCTCTTATTTGTGGCTTTTCACGTGCTCAACAGGATTCTGTATTTGGTCCCAATTTCCTCAAGTTCTTATTGAGGTTACTCCCATCACTTCCATGGAGGGAACAATAGTTATTATAGAAGCATTTGCGCTTTATCTAAAAATAGAATCTGTTTTTATTTCCCAAAGCCTGTCTCTAAGGTTGAGACACTTGAACTCAGGCAGAGGGACGAGGCTGGGCAGGGCTGTCCCAAATTTAGGGGCCTATCCCTGCATTTCACTGAGACCTCGGAATCTCCTCTGTGAATTCCACCTGCCTAGTTCTCCCCTTTCATCCTCTCTCTCTTCCCACATCATCAAAGAGGAAAAGCTCTTTGTTCAAAAGGAAGAGAAAACATAAAGCATCTTATTTTCTTTTAAAAGAATTTTAAACCATGAAAAAGATATTTTTAAAGAAATTCACCCAGAACATTAAAGTTCATTATATTAAGTATTTATCATGTGTGAGAATAATAAGTATATAACTGCAGCTAGTAGGTCCCTTTCCCTAATCTTTTAGGTCATATGAGTAGGGTTTGCTTGGTGCCAGTCCTGTGCCCTTTTCTCTCCAGTCATCTGTAGTTGTGATCAGAAAAAGATATCTGCACTGCACTGTCAGAGTCTCCTTTCACTATGTTGTGTGTTAAATTACCGTAGCTCTTTGTTTCATGAAATAAACTGTGAATTTAGGGGGGTGGGGGGAGGGCAGGCTATGTAAAAATTTTCAGTGGAGAAGTTTGATCCTAAAGTAGCTTCTCTAAAGTAGGCTTTCGTAGGTAATCAACTTGACAGCAGTCTAGATGTCTCACGGGACAGGAGGGAGTAAGGGAAAGGGGCCATGATTGGCTGCTTTGTGGTTTTGTTTTGGTTCTTTCCATTCTCCACCATTCATTGGAGGCTTCATTCCAGACCTGCCTGGGAAAACAGCTTCTGAGCCATTTTGGGGAGCAGTTCGTCATTGGAAAGGATGGACTCCTGGGCTTCCTTCAAGGGCCATTGAATGGAAACTAGAAAACCACTGGAAACTAGAAATTTGAGTTACTGGGCCTGCCAAGAGCAGCATCTGATACTACATTGTTAAAATCATGAAAGCAGTCACTATCCAATTAGAAGAAAAGTCAGAACAACTGTTGGAAATGTGACTCTTGGATGAAGGTGGGGAGGGAGTGGCCTTGCCAGCCCTGTGGGACATCTCCTCAAGCTTGTAATAAGACCCCTTTTCCAAGTGGATGTGAATTGGAGTGAAAAGGAAATCTTTCATCTTAGAAAACTTCTGGTCCTTATGCAGGATGGTATTTGACTATGCTTGGAAATTGAGATCACAAGAGAGTTTGCCTTGGAGGCCAGCTCCCCAGGAAGGCTTTTCCAGGGACAACGCAAAGGTTGAAATGCTCTATAGGTAGCTAGAAAGCCAACGTATCTCCTAGCCCTGCTAAATCAGAAAAAAATTATGGAAAATGTTGAAATTTACATTCAAAGCCTAATTTGCTTCTCTTAATGGAGCCAACCCAGTCTAATAGCAAAATAGCTCTCATTGCTACAGAAACATCCTCAGTTTTAAATGTCTGCTTTACCCTGTTACTGAGTTTGAGATGACTTAAATCACTGTGTTGACTCTCTTCTGAACCAAATCTTTAACACTGATGAAAATAGTTATTTTATTCTTTACATCCTTCACCCCACACTACGGTCAGGGCATGAAACGTACTATTGATCCCTTCCCAGGCTAGACACTGTCTGCACACTGGAGCTGGACTCCCAGGTTATAATTCTAATGTTGCCTCGTGAGAACAGAATGGCAGAAAGTTTGGTCCTGGCAGCTTCCCCCATAGGGAGTAATGAGGACAGCATGAAACTGGGATAGGTTTTACCCTTAGCCCCTATAAGGTGGATTTTCTCCTAAGGCTTTTTAAATGATAATGTCATCCTCATGGGGTTTGTCAGCCAGGTTAGAGGAGCCCAATGTCCTAACCTGTCTTGAGATCATGGCAGAGAAGGAGCTCCCTCCAGCCCCTTTCCTGCTGAGTCTCATTTGAGCGGTTCTACGTGTAGATATTCCACGTCACTGCTTGGTAGCTGCTGTGGGAGCCTGTCATTGGCTGTGGCCAGTTAGTTCTCAGCTGAGCTTCCTAGGGCCCAGTGCAACAGGGCCAGAGGCTGCTGTAGTGTAAACTGAAATAATAGATCATTGTTTTGTACACACAAACAAATGTAATGATGGTGCTAATTTCATGGTATAAATAAGCACTGCCAAGAGTTGAGGGACTGGCAGCATAAGAAACCCAGATTCCTATTTGGGAAGAGAAGATTTTATGTAGAAAGGTTTCTTTGAGGCTTTGTTAAAAGTGGGGAGAAGGAAGATCCTCAGTGAAGCCTATACCCAACCCTGGATTGGCCCAGTGCAATCCAGAGGTGAAAGAGGTCCTGTATCCAGGTGAAGGTGGCCATTGAGTTTTTCAGGGCTGAGGCCACCTTGTCCATAGACTCCGTCCACTGCCTGGAGCAGGTTGTTAGAGAGCTCTGGGTGTTGGGTCTCCCTCAGCTCCCTTCTACCCCTCTCTACCTCTTCCACTCATGGAAGCACCTCTACTGCTTATGAAGATTAAGGGTAATATTTTATAAGGAAGTGGAAGGAATTTAACTAGAAATCCACAGCCTCGGAAGAAGTGTTTTGAGTTTTAACATGTGCTGTTTCTGCCTATCTGGTCCCTTCTCTAGAGCTGCTTTCCCATGACTTTCAAAACATCAGGTTATTGTGGGGCTTCAGGTGTAAGGTCCTGGAAGTTAAGCAAAGTTTTCTAGACAAGAGATGGGCACAGGGAGTAGAAGCAGAAATAAATGGTTCTAGTGTTTTCAACTTCCAGGGTTGGGGCAGGCCAGAGCAAGGCGGTCTCATTGAGGTGGGTGCTACCTGTGTGTGTAGATGAGTGTGCTGAAGGTGGGGAGGGCAGCACACAGCAGCTCATGGCAGAGCTGCTTCCTAGGTCTTGGTAGAGAGGCAAGCTGATGATAAACATCTATATTATTAAGAAAGGGGTCGGGGGGATCAGCCAAGGTCCATCATTGTTTTTTGCCCCCCTCCCCTGCCCCCACAGATTGTCAGCTGTAAGTGAAACTCCTAGTGAAAAAGAGGGGAGCCCTGTGGTAGGAGTCCCCATAAACATGTACTGTAATTCTTTGTATATAGAAAAAAATTTACTGTAAAGTAAAGTTTAACTTTACTCATATATGGCCCTTGCCCTGTGTTTTTATTGGTTGTGGGGAGTTGTAGCCTAACAGGAGGGAGGACTGTTTGGGGTGAGAGCAGGAGCCAGCCAGAGATAGTATGGGGCGGGGGTGGGGCAGGGATACTGTGGAGCTAAGCCCTTCCTCTAAGCACATCATGGGAGGAGTGTTTCCTCCCAGCAGCCACAGGGCTGCCCAAGCCTTTTTCTCTCCTGTTGGGAGTAGCTCCTGTCAGTTTCAGTCTCCCTCCACAGGAAGCCTCCATCACTCATGAAGGAAGTGCAGTTTTGAGGAATTGGTTTTTTAAAAGGAAGTGGAACCAAAACACTCTCTAAGTGTGAGTCTGACCATATTGGCTAAGTTTTATATTCTTCAAAGGCAGGTGTTGTCAACTGCAGAGGACTCAGCCTAGGCCTAAAGGCAGGAAAGCAGGGGCAAAGAATAAACTAAGGCAAAGCCCCTAGACTGGGGCCACACCTCCCATACCGGAAAGAGCTACAGTAAATTTCCTTCTGGTTGAACAGGAAGTGTTCAATAACACCTGATCCCTCAGAAATATATGGACCTTCAAGGCCTAATACTTTGGAGGACACTTGGGAGTTTGCTTCCCCTTGTGACTTAGTCCTGAACTTCTGCCCTTTCAACAAAAAGTGCTTGGGAAGATTAGGAAAAACATTTAGTACTAGAATTACTCTTGACTTAGGATCTCACAATCCTTGGGCTGTGTAGTAGTCACCTTATTTTACAGATGAGAAACTCAAGCTGAGGGTTTAAGTCCCTTTTCTAAATTGGAACCAAATCTGGATCCATTAGACCTTTCTGTCTTACAGAACTTAGGACTTTTCTACCATTAAACCGCACTGTAGGATGTCACTGGGATGCTCAGGACCTGAGTCACAGGTCTGACATACGGGCCCAAACATGACAGATGCAGTAGGGCTGGTCAGACCAACCTGTATAAAGTGCTTGACCCTTTTATCTCGACACAGCTCACGCACTCTTTTTCAGTACTCAGAGGGAATAGTGAGCTTTGTACTACCCCAGCCCCAGTATCTCAGCTGTAACCCTGGGAAGAAGTCTTGTTTTCCAAAGGAAAATAAGAGATAGGAAAGCCTTAATATAAAGCAGTGAGGCCAGCTGGGTGGCCCCAGAAAGAACTAGGTGTCTTGACACCCAATCCACACAGCAGGGAAAGGGGCTGGGTGTGATTCACAGTGCATTGATTTTATTTACAGATCAGAAGCCACTTAAATAATCTGCAGACACAAGTGCTGTCCAGGGCAGAAGCCTGGGGTCCAAATCAGCCCTTATCCCTCCTCATGCCCACAGTCAGCCCAATGCTGCCTCCGTTCCATGGGCCAGCACAGGCAGGTGCCACCTCTGCTGACATGAGGACCTGGGTTAGCTCAGACATTTGACTACCCAAGCCCAGTAAGGAGCTGGGTCCAGCCGCTCTGGGGAACTCCTTTAACTCTCCCAGGCCAGGTGAGTGGTGAATCAGTGATGACAACAGCTGTAAAAGTAGGGGTTTGCCTTCTGGCCCAGGTCCACGCCCTTGTCCTCTGTCAAAGAAAGAGGTGGCAGCTCAGCACCATTCTGTTGGGATCAGGTAACTCAGGAAAGGGGCTAGATGCTGTGGGCCTAGAGTAAGTCTCCATAAAGGCTGGGGAAGCACACACCTGTCATCACCTGGAAGGTAGCCACACTGACGTAATCCTCTGCCACTTTCTGGAAGAGCTCATCTGGCAGGAAAAATGATGATCAGTGAGGGCCCAATGCCAGTAGTCCTGGGATCTCCCAGTGACCCAGCCCTCTGTTCCCTATTCAGCTTCCTCTGGTGCCCCTGCCTGTTCCTGCTGTGAGGCCCCAGCACAGCACTCACCCACACTCTGGCCTGTCTTGCTGGATGTTTCAAAGAGCTGAGCTTTGATATCTGTAAAGAGAAGTGACTAAAGCCTCATATCTGAGAATTAAATAAGCAGACAAAAGGGAGGGCTAGCAGTTCAGGGACTCTCCTGGATGCCACAGTTCAAGGAGGCCAGGAAGCCCTTCTAGAGTACCTTGCCCTAGCAGCCAAGGCAGTCTCTATTTTCTGTGATCCACCCAGACAGCCACACCCCCCCACCCCCCCAAAGGGTGAGGAACAGCTACTGTCTGCATAGTCCTGGACGTCATGGAAGTCCACACGTCGACGCCTCCGGTCTTCTTCCAGCAGGTCACTCTTGGTGCCACATAGGTAGATTTGGCAGCCCTGAGACAGGAGACAAGCGTCACCTCCACAGACCAACAGAACCCTAGCCCTTGGTCTTTTGGTGAGGTCTATTCACCTACCTCCTCTAGACTGCGCAGTTCCTTCACCCAGAACTTTGCTCGCTCAAAACTGCTGCTGTCTGTGAGGTCTTGGTGTGGGGCATGCAGGAGACACAACCAGGTGGTCAGGGGCTGTTCTCTGGCTAGCCTGGCACCCACTTCTTCTTGTGGGTCAGCCCAGAACTCCCCCTTACCATAGCAGACGATGGCAGCCTTGGCACCCCGATAGTAGATTCTACTCATAGCCTCATAGCGCTCAGAGCCTGCTGTGTCCTAAAGAGGAGGGATAGGCTCAGCCCTGGTCTGAGTCAAACTTAAGGCCATGTTCTCCAGACCCCCCTATTTTCCAGATAAGGAAACGGGTCTATGAGAAACGAGTCTGTGAGGCCACAAATCAATCAGTAATAGGCAGGACCTAAGCCTCCTCAAGAATGAGTCTCCCTAGAATAGATGCCCAGAGAACTTACCCAAATACCTAATGTCACAGTCCGGTCTCCGACCGACATCACCTTAGCCACGAAGGCGGCCCCGATGGTCTGCAAAGAGAGGGAAGAGATCGGGGCCATAGGTGCAGATTACGCCCCCCGCCCACCGTGCCTGGCCCCTCCGAGTGCACTCACGTTCTGATAGGGCCCCACCAGAAAGCGATCGTGCACGTAGCGCTCCACCAGGCTCGTCTTGCCCACGTACTCCTTGCCCAGCATCACCACCTTGACGTCCACGCGCTGCCCGCTCATGCTCCCGGGGCCGCTTCAGCCACGTCAGGGTCCTGAGCGGGGACAGGAGATGAACCCGGATCTCCGCTCGGCCCAGGCAGCGCCCAGGCCTCAGACCCCAACCCCAAACGGTGCCAACCAACGATTCGAGACAGCGCGTCGGGGTCGAGCTCTGGCTGTGGCCTTGCACTTTCGGCAGTGCCCAGTGTGCCCCCGCTGTTCGGCCCCGGGCGCCGATTATCCTTCGAAGACCCCAAGCCCCGGGGCGGCCTGGGAGCGTGCGGGACAGCGTCCTCAACAGCGCAGCACGCCGCCGCGCAGCTCGCTACTCCGTCATTCGCTCGCCTGCCCGGCTTAGGCTCAGTTCCGGCTCCGAGTACCAATCGAACCTAGGGTCTCCTACAACCCGGCTCCTACCCGCAGCGCCGCGACGCCCGCGGGAGGGGGCGAGAGAGAGAGGGGGCGGGGCCGCAAGGTCACGTGGCGCGGGCGCCGGAAGCGGTGGCTACCGTGTGGCTGCGCCGGAAGTGGCGCCCAGCCGGACAACTCATGGCGGCGGCAGCAGCAGCAGCTGCTTGGGCGCGGTGCGGTGGTGACTGAGTTACGAGCCTGGCGGCGGGTGTGCGCCGAGCCCCGGCCCGGCCCGGCCCCCGCGTGCCTCCCAGGCTCCGCACCCCTGATGCTGCGTGGGTGCTGAGCCCTCTCCGGCCGGGACGATGGTGAAGTATTTCCTGGGCCAGAGCGTGCTCCGGAGTTCCTGGGACCAAGTGTTCGCCGCTTTCTGGCAGCGGTACCCGAATCCCTATAGGTACGTGGTGTTTGGGAGAGCAAAACCCCACCATCTCGCTATTTGGAGATCGAAGTGTGGATAATCCCCGAGTAATGGACCAGAAAGAATTCGACATCGAATCCTACGTAGACCTTATCGGGGAAGCGGCCAGGCCTGCAAGGTCCTGAAGGGAGGCTGGGCCTGGGTGGTAGTTTACTTGATATCTTAGTGTAAGGTTCTTTTCTCAGGGTGGGGAGACAGGAAGAGGCTGCAGTAGGGGAGTTGGGAGGGATCTTGGGGTTGGAAATCCTGTTCCTCTGCTCGTGGCGCTTTCCTGAGGTGCAGTAAATCATGAGGTCTATTCCTGCTAGAAGGCCCAGGAATCCAGGTCAGCCAAATGGCGGGAGTTGGAATTTGCCCTGGGATGGGCTCTTAACTCTGGTGTGAACCATGGCACATACCACTCTGCAAGGTTACAGGAAGGCCTCTCTGGGCTTGTAGACTCCAAATGGGAATCACCTTGGGCAGTCTCTTCGGGGCAGGCTCCTGAGGGCCACCTTCACTCTGATACCTGCAGCAAACATGTCTTGACGGAAGACATAGTACACCGGGAGGTGACCCCTGACCAGAAACTGCTGTCCCGGCGACTCCTGACCAAGACTAACAGGATGCCTCGCTGGGCCGAGCGACTGTTTCCTGCCAATGTTGCTCACTCGGTGTACATCCTGGAGGACTCTATTGTGGACCCACAGAATCAGACCATGACCACCTTCACCTGGAACATCAACCACGCCCGGCTGATGGTGAGACACCTCCTGCTGCGATTCTGCCTCCCCCACCCCCAAATAGAGCTCTTCAGATACGTGTGTCTAGAGAGCCATGAGGGAGCTTTGGTGGTCTGAGGCAGGTCTGGGTTACTGAGGAGTGACAACTGTAGAGTATGACCTCACATTTTCTTCTTTCTAGCTGGTCACCCTCTCTGGACCTGTCTGACTCATTCATACAGTAGGGGAGGGGTACCTGTCTTACTCAGTTGTCCTAAGTTCTAAATGCAAAGCACTCCCATCAGGTATATGGCACAGCAGTGATGCTGAGTGGGGGAGGCAGTGGTTTTCCTGGTTTTGTTTGTTTTCTGGTGATAGAGTCTCACTCTGTCGCCCAGGCTGGAGTGCAGTGGCACAATCTCACCTCACTGCCACCACCATCTCCTAGGTTCAAGCAATTCTTGTGCCTTAGCCTCCTGAGGAGCTGGGTTTACAGGCCTGGTTAATTTTTTAGTATTTTTAGTACAGACTGGGTTTGGCCATGTTGGCCAGGCTGGTTCTGAACTCCTGGCCTCAAGTGATCTGCCCGCCTCAGCCTCCCAAAGTGCTGGGATCACAGGCGAGAGCATCAGTGGTTTTCAAACAGGAGCCCATCAAGCCATAAGGTACCTTGGATATGTCTCCGGAAGAGGCTTTCAGCCCTTTTTCTCACTTTGACTAGAGGAGTTTCACTGTTATTTGTCTTACCTAAATGGACTTCTGCCTGAGATTTGGGGAAAGGGCATTCCATATACCTTTGATCTATTGCTTTTAAGAAACTTTTAAACTTACGGGTTAAGGAATTTCCTACAGTATCTTCTTATATGTGAATATCCTGAAAGCTTTCAGCGAATTCTCTTTCTCAGCTTATTGTCCCAATAACCTTGAGAGGTGGATATTACTCTCTTGTGAAAAGATAGAAATGTGATTCATACAGGGCACTGTCCCACAAGGTCTGAGAGTGAGTGGGTATCTCACTCTGCCCGAGGGTTGTCTGAAGTCATCTCAGATGTTACAGAAGAGCACCATGTCTGTGTTTGGTAAATTACTAAGATAGTGTTCCAGAGGTGTGAGAAAGATCTCTTAAGTATTTTTCCTGGAAAGGAATGTTCAACTTTTTCCCATCTAATAATGAGAAGTGTGATGATTGTCTTTTTTTTTTTTTTGAAATGGAGTCTCCCTCTGTCACCCAGGCTGGAATGCAGTGCTGCATTCTTAGCTCACTGCAACCTCCGCTTCCTGGGTTCAAGCGATTCTCCTGCCTCAACCTCCCAAGTAACTGGGATTACAGGCACCCGCCGCCACACCCAGCTAATATTTGTATTTTTAGTAGAGACAGTGTTTCACCATGTTGGCCAGGCTGGTCTCAAACTACAGACCTCAAGTAATCCACCTGACTCAGCCTCCCAAAATGCTGGGATTACAGGCGTGAGCCACCACGCCCGGCAAATGTTTGTTTTTATTTGGACTGTCAGGAAACTCCAGAACTGCAGTGGGTGGAAGCGGGTTACAAACATTGGATGTGTCTAGAGGCATGAAAACAAAAATCCAGGAGCAGGATGGGCTGGAAGGCCCTTTGCTGATCTCAGGAGACGTTATGCCTTCTAGTTTTAAGGGTCAGAAGAGGTTTTTGAGAGCAAAATGACCTTATTTATGGCTTCTTGCTCTGTCAGTACCACTTGGGAGTGCAGTCAGTGGAAGGAATGGATTTTCATTGTATTGCTTCCCCTCATGAAAAGAGACAGGCAGTCAAATTTTTGTGCAAGTCGGCAAAATGGAAGACTGTATCACAATTGTGGTTGGCCTGACTCTGCATAGGTGGTGGAGGAACGATGTGTTTACTGTGTGAACTCTGACAACAGTGGCTGGACCGAAATCCGCCGTGAAGCCTGGGTCTCCTCTAGCTTATTTGGTGTCTCCAGAGCTGTCCAGGTGAGCTGTGTTGTGGGGGTTGCTGGGGCTCTGGGACCCAGGGCTTTCAGTTTTGGGGCTGGGGTCAATGGGCAACTCAGTATCCTTCCCTTTTTCATCTTTTGCCAGGAATTTGGTCTTGCCCGGTTCAAAAGCAACGTGACCAAGACTATGAAGGGTTTTGAATATATCTTGGCGAAGCTGCAAGGTGAGTGTCTGGGTATGTGGAGATCCCTCATAGGGAGAGGCTCACTCGGCCTAGTGAGTGTGGAGTCTGGGTTAGTCATTGCCCTGCTCTGAGCTGAGACTCCTCGTCTGTACTGGGTGTGGGAAGAGGGTGAATATCACCTTTCTAGTGGAGCCTGGCCCAGGGAAGGTTGGTGTCATGGAGGAGGGAAATTAGGTGGGTGTTTCAGGCACCCTCTGAAGCCAGCCACCTGCCCTTTGCAACAGGTGAGGCCCCTTCCAAAACACTTGTTGAGACAGCCAAGGAAGCCAAGGAGAAAGCAAAGGAGACGGCACTGGCAGCTACAGAGAAGGCCAAGGACCTCGCCAGCAAGGCGGCCACCAAGCAGCAGCAGCAGCAGCAGCAGTTTGTGTAGCCAGCCTACCACCACCACAGCACCCCAGACAGCTTGGCTTAGCCCCTCTGCCCTCCCTCCATTGTACTTTATCAATAAAAATCAACTTCCAGCCCTATCTACTGTCTGGGTGGTGGGTTGAGGGTATCAGTTTGGCATCCACAGTACACCACCACGTTTTCCAGTCTGAGCCAGGTCTGCTTATTCTCCCATTGGGCAGCTGAGGACCCAGGCACAGAGGTGCACTGACTTGCCTCAGGCCCCAGGTAGCCTGGGTGAACTGGCGATAAATGCTAGACGGGAAGCCCCACGAGGGAAGGGCTCTTGGTTTTGTTCTCTGATGGGTCTCAAGTACCTGGAACAGTATCTAGCACTTAATAGGCACTCAATAAATACTTGCTGAATTCAGTCAGTCCTAGCTCTGGAGTTGGAAAGCTTTGGTTTGAATCTTGACTTCACTGTTTTTGGACCTCAGGCAAGTCACATCATTCAGCCTTATTTCCACCATCTGTGAAGTGGAGACAGAACAGCCTTCGAGTTGTGAGGATTAACTGCACTGACTGGCACAGCCGACAGTGTCAGTGATGGGAACTGATCTTATTTCCTCTTCCAGTGGGTTTGTGGTTGGGAGTTTCCCCATTTTCATCAGGTGAGACTAGGACGGGAAGTTATGAAAGAGGCTTTTAATGAAGATACTGTACAGTTATGTGAGGCAAAGGCCAGGGGGCCTTGTCCAAGAAGGGAAGAGGCCCAAGAGGCTTCCTGTTCCCTTGGAGGCAGCAGAGCCAGGTGCTTGGGCTCAGGCCCAAGCTGCCTGCCCTGCAGGGGTTTAGGGAGGTCCTGATGAGTCCTGCCTCTTCCAGAGGGCCTGCCTGGCAGCCAGCAGCAGGGTATGGGGGAGCACCTGTTCCCACACAAGGGTCCTTTTAGTCCATTCCAACAGAGGACTCCTAACAGCACTTAAGGCTTGGGGAGAGCTCATCCCTGGCAGGTGGGCCTGGCACGAGCAGAGGGCAGAGGCCTGCCCTGGGTGAAGAACATCATAGCCAGGCGCCGCTGCTGTGCGAGTAGCTGTGCTCCTGGCCCGCGATGAAGCCCCGCAGCAGCTCAGCCTCACCCCCAAACACCAGGCTCTCCACATCCACCTCCAGCTCCTCTGTGCAGGGAGGGGTCCAATCAGAAGACCTGGCTTGCCCCGAGGGCCACACAACCCCTCAGCCTCGGGGCACTCACCTTGGTCTGAGTCTGACCGCTCGGAGGAAAGGCCTGAGGAGTCCAGGCTGTCCGCCCGCAGCCGTTCCCGCTCGGCTGCCCCTGCCAGCCCCCGGAGCTGCTCCAGCTGCCGCTGCAGGCTCTGCTGCTTGCTGCGCAGCCTCTCCTTGAGCTGCCGGGCCCGCTGCTCCTGCTCCTCCAGTTTCTGCAGATCCCAAAGGAGCAAGGGATTGGGGTCAGCGGCCTGGGGGCTTGAGTTGCACCCCAACACCACTCAGTACTGGGCCACGGCCACAGGGCTGATGCCTACTCCAGGCACGCGGCAACTAACTCCAGGTCCCAGAGGGTTGCACCCACATCCTCCAGAAAGCAAGCCCCTTTCCCGCCATGCACACGGCCTGTGAGGATGCTGCCTAGATTGGGGGTGGGGAGCACCACAATCTCAAAGGCCTTTGGGGCCTACTCAGGGTTAAAGGATTGGAGTCTATATAGTGTCCAGCGGTGGGAACTGGGGGAGAGGTGCACTGGTGCGTGGACACTTTCTCAGGTGCCAGGTATGTGCTGTCACAGGAAACAGGCCTGGTGCTACCAGGTCTCCCCATTTCTTTTTTTTTTTTTTTTTTTGAGACGTCTCAAGTCACCAAGGCTGGGGAGCAGTGGCATAATTTCCACTCACTGCAACCTCCGCCTCCTGGGTTCAAGTGATTCCCGGCCTCAGCCTCCCAAATACCTGGGATTACAGGCACCCACCACCATGCCTGGCTACTTTTTTTTTTTTTTGAGATGGAGTTTTAGCTCATTCCCCAGGCTGGAGTGCAATGGCGGGCCTCGGCTCACTGCAACCTCCGCCTCCCCAGTTCAAGCGATTCTCCTGCCTCAGCCTCCTGAGTAGCTGGGACTACAAGCGCATGCCACCACATCTGACTGATTTTTGTATTTTTAGTAGAGACAGAGTTTCATCGTGTTGGCCAGGCTGGTCTTTAACTCCTGACCTCAGGTGATCCGCCTGCTTTGGCCTCCCAAAGTGCTGGGATTACAGGTGTAAGCTGCGTAAGCCCGGCCCCCACATTTCTTCACGAGAAGCTGGAAAGTCAGATTTTTCATGTGAAATGTCTTTTGAGGGGTTGAAAACTAATTTACATTTTAAGAAAATTACAGAACAAACAAAGGCTACCAGTTTGTAGCTTCTGGTCATGATCCCTCAAGAGTGCAAGGCGTTAGCACCCTCCCTCCCATCCCCCTACCTCCCACCAAGCTCTGCCAGCCCTGAAGTTCCAAGGAAGGGAAGGCCAAGGGCTCTCCCAGGCAGAGCCCTCAGTGGCAGAAGCTTACATTCGGTCACTCAACAACAAGGGGAAAATTGGGCCATGGGGCCATTTGGACTGGGCAGAGAAAGAGGAGTAAGAGCTACTGAGGCGAACATGGGAAGGAAGAAACGTTGAGGCAGAGGGAGCCTGGGAAGAGCGTGGAGCATTGAGCTTCTGTGGGGAATAGGGAGAGATGAGGCCGAAAGTACAGCCTACTAGCAAGGCCTGGGTTATGAAGGGTCTTGAGATTCACAGGAAGTAAGGAGCAGAGGCTTTGTCCTGTCAGGGGCGATTGGGGGGTTTTCAGCAGGAGGTGGGTCTGGGTAATCTGTGTGCTGCAGAGATCATTCTAGAGCAAAGTAGAAGACAGCCTGGTGGAGGCAAAACAGGAAGCAGGAAGGCCGGGAAGAGGCTGGTGAATTAGTCCAGGAGGGGGGTGATGGAGCCCCAGAAAAGGAGCATCCCCAGGTCCTGCCCACGGGCCACCCAGCCCCTGAGGGGCACACATCATCCATCCGAGAACCAGGCCAGGCCAGGCAAGCTCCGTGTGAGAAACTGAGCCGTTAACCCAACCAGTGTTATTCAGCCACAATGATGGTAATAACAGACACCTGGGGGGCGCGAAGCTGTGGTTTATTTGCTGACAGCACATAGGTCTATGTGTGCCACAGCCCCCAGTGCCTAGAATAGGGCCTGGCCGAACCAGGGCTCAATAAACACTTGGGAGGAGATAATGCAAGCCAGGGACCTGGGCATGGATCCTGAATCTGCCTCCCATCAGCTGTGCGACCTGGCCCTCCGCCTAGCTGTGCCTCCATTTATTCTTCTGTCAGGAGGGTCAGGAGGGCAGGAAAAGTCCTGTGGTTTCCAAGGCCACAGGGCTGCCAGGGCCACTGGGCCTTTATTCAGCACACCCATTCTTGACCACCAGAGGGCACTGAGCTCAGCCCCAGCAGCAGCAGGGGTCCTGGGAATGACTGGCATCTTCTCAGTCCCTTCCTCTCAAGTCTCTGGAGCTGCCTCCCAGGTGGCACCAGGATAGACTGCCCATAACAGGAGGCTTTGAAGGATGGGAGAGCAGGAGAGCAAGGACCCCCACATACATCCCATCACAAAATTCAACAGCCATCCCCTCCCATCAAACAGGAGGAAAGGTTAGTCCAGACGGGCTAAGTGACTTGCCCAAGGTCTCACGGCTGAGATCTAAGTGATAACAGCTGTAACAGCAGCAATGAACATTTATAGAGTGAACTCGTTTAAGCCTCAACAACCCTCTGAGTTATTGTCTGATTTTTTTCCCCATTTAATGGATTTGGAAAGTCAAAGCTCAGAGCGCAGTCCCAAGTCACACCTCAGGCCTCGTTCCCCAGTCCCACCAGCCCCTCCATACACCAGGGCAAGCCAGTCCCGTGCAGCAGGGGGCTTCACCTGGATGTGCATCCTGGCACGGCGCAGCAGGCTCAGTGTGGTGTATCGAGCACAGTCAGCCCCCAGGGG
The DNA here is from genome assembly GCF_001604975.1 of Cebus imitator. Classification (NCBI taxonomy): domain Eukaryota; kingdom Metazoa; phylum Chordata; class Mammalia; order Primates; family Cebidae; genus Cebus; species Cebus imitator. Next base: position 1,261,642 of record NW_016107793.1, read on the forward strand.
CATCTGCTGTTTCAGCCGCTCCAGACACCGCTTCAACTGGGCCCTCCTGTGGGGGAAGAGGTCTGGAGGGCAGTGGCAGCTCCATCTTGCTGGCCACAGGAATGGCAGGGGATGGAAGATCAGAGGGAGGTGGCTCCTAGGGGCTGGCGCTGTCAGGGCAGGGCTGGGACTCACCTGCGCTTCTCCAGTTCATTGTGCACAGACCTGCCAATGCCAGAGAGGATGGGGTGAGGGGGAATCAGCTACTACTCATGCCCTCAATCCCAGGGCCACCAGTGGCTCAAGAGCCACTATAGATGCCTGCCCCAAACAAGACCCCTGTGAAGACTTCATGCTGGCCTGAGACACCAGAGTCCCCTGGCAGGGTGAGGGGAGTCAAAGACACAAAGCCAAATGCTTAACAGAAGCCTGCCCGGGGCGGGGGGGGGGGGGGGGGGATGGGGGTCCTAACAAGGCCCCCTACCAGCTGGTCAGGAAGGGCTTCCGAGACAGAGGTGACAACTAAATGCAGAAACAGAAGTTTCCCAAGCAGGTAGTGGAGGGAGAGGCATTCAAATAGGAGGGAACAGCATATGCAAAGGGCTGGGGAGAGGCGAGAAAAGGAGGAAGCCAGTGGGGGAGGTGAGTGGCCTGATGAGTGGAGTGCCAGAGTGCGCGTGGAATTGGGACCGCCACTGTTGTCTGCAGTTCCTGGCACATCTAGAGGTGCTCAAGAAGTCCTTGAACGAATAGAAAGGTGTGAGTGTGTTTGGAGAGAGGGAGATGGCAGAAGGGGTCTGAATGCTTCCCGGAGCAGGACACCTGGCCCAAAAGATGCAAGCAACAAGTGGACAGAGGAGGGCCCGACCAGGGGCGGCGCCCACCCCACCCCCACTCCCGCCGCCCCGGCCCTCCTCACCGCCCGCTGTCCTGCGCGCCAGGAGCCTCGGGAGGTCGCTTCTTCCTCCTGTGGATGGGGCCGGGACTGCGGTGCGGGCACAGGGACGCATAACCATGCTCGGCCTCTGCCAGAGAGAGCCCCCGCCCGCGTCAGGCTGGGGCTGGACCTGGTCCCAGAGGGAGCTCCAGGCACAGCACGGTTCAGGAAAGGCTTTTGGCGCCAGGACCATTTCCCTAGCCCTCCCTGCTCTACAGCCCCGGGGTCCTCTCGAGTTGAGGGCGGGACGTCCCAGGGTTACTGTTCTAGGGCCATGCATCCTTCAAGCCGGAAGCCAGGTCCAGTCCAGGGCCGTGTCAGCGAGGTCGCCGCCCGGAATCCAGCCAAGGGTTCTTCCTCACCTCTCTCACGGCGCTCCAGGAACTCGGCCGCCTGCAGCAGGACCTGGATGTTGCTGGCCACGGGTTCCATGTCGGCGACAGCTAGAGGCGGGCCGGCCTAGGGAGCCGGCCGGAGCAGCGGCTGCACCACTTTTGTTACAAAGTAACTGACACGGTGCAACAAACACAGGGGCCCGCCCCGCCCCCGGGACGCCCCGCCCGCGGGAACGCCCAGCCCTTGGCCCCGCCCCTCTGAAAGCTGCCTCGGAGCCGCAGCCCAGATCCGGCAGCCGCCCGGCTCCGAGTGGTCCTGGAACCTCCACGGGCAGGTAAGGGCGCCGGCTGCAGGCCTGGCCCTGGAACGAACCCTCAGGCTGACGGGTGCTGCTTCTTGCTCGCTTCTCTCATCCACTCACGCCGGCTCATGGGCGTCTTTGATCTCAGCTTTCAGCCCCGTGCTGGTTACTATCCCCGCACGTAGGAAGGCGCTTTGGGGGCCAGACGGTCCCCTGGAGGCCCCGGGCCCAGCCGCTGCACGTGGGCGCCGCGGGGGCGGGGCCTGCCGGCCGCCGCTCGCCCATTCGCCCATGGCCTCTAGAGGCTCGCTGTCGTCATCCTCGGGGCGGGGCCGGGAAGCCTCTGATGCCCTATTGGCTGGCGCTCCACCCCGCCCTCTCCCGCCGCTGGTCCACACGTTCCGGCGGGAAAAGAAGCAGGTTTCAAATTTGAAAACCCGAGCGATGGGGCGGGGTTGAGCGGGGAGCTGAGCCGCAATGCGCAGGCGCCGGCGGAGGGGGCCGCGGACCCGGCCCCTGCGCTCCAGAAATCTGTCCCCACGCCTGCATGCCATCTGCCCCCGAAGGCCCCCGTGGGCCCCAGTTTCTTACTGCGTCGAATGGGAATAATCTCTCGGCCCCCCTCCTCTTCTGTTGGGACGCTGTTGTTGCTACGAAAACGCCAGTGGGGTAACAGCTTCCCAAGGCAGACCATACCCTGGAAGCACCCGAAATGGCTTTTTCCGGAGCCCTGGGTTCTGGTGTTCACGGAGTTGGGCTCCTCTCCTGTCACTGATTTCTCAGCTGTGTGTGACTCTGGAAGTAACCTCCGTCTCTAAGCCCCAAGAGCCCTGCGACAGCGTTGAAGGATCGGAGCCAATGCCTTTGCAGTGCCCATGGCATGAAGGAGCCGCGCATCTCAAAGGCCAGTGTAACCAGAGGCCAGCGTTTGCCTCCCAGGCAGCCCCTGCTTGCCTTACTCAGAGTCCATGAACTCTTCTTGAACCTGACTCTCCTAGCCCGCCGAAGGAGTGGCTGTGGTGACTTCTCGGCGCAGCACCAGTGGGTGGTGCCACATCTGGGGACAGGAGATGAAAGTAGCTGTAGCAGGGTGGAGCATTACTGCCAGCTGTGGGCCGAGTCTGTGACCCAAGTAACCCCAAAATAGAGAGGGGAGAGAAGTCGGGGGGATAGATGCTTTGTAAAGAAGACAGTCCTTGTAAATACCACAGGAACATGTCAGGCCTCAGCTCCTTGGTGAAAAAAAACAATTTTTTTTTTTTTCTTTTGCCCAGGCTGAAGTGCAACAGCTCCATCTTTGCTCACTGCAACCCCCACCTCCCGGGTTCAAGTGATTCTCCTGCCTCAGCCTCCCCAGTAGCTGGGATTACAGGAGCCCACCACTACACTCAACTAATTTTTGTATTTTTAGTAGAGATGGGGTTTCACCATGTTGGCCAGGCTGGTACTTAACTCCTGACCTCAGGGGATTGCACCCCACTCTTGGCCTCCCAAAGTGTTGGGGTTACAGATGTGAACCACCGCACCTGGCTGGGAAAAATCTTAAAGTTTCTCTAAGAGTTGCTCATAGAGGAATGACTGCCTGTCCAGACAGGAACTGCTGCCAGGGACAATCCATCTACCCATCTGCCTTTCCTTCAATGAGATACTTGCTGAGCACTCACTGGACACCAGATGCTGTGCTTGGGACTGGAGGACATACAATGGGCAAAAGCACACAGGGTCCCTGACCTTGCAGAGCTCATAGGCTTGAGGGGGAGTGACCAATACAGTCACAGGAAGGTGGAGGTCCGGCTGGACAGGTCCTCACACGGAGAGACCTTGCCCACGGCACATTCTAAGGAACATTTGACCTAATCGGGAGGTCAGAGAAGGCTTTTCTGGGGAAATGGATGAAGAGATGTTATCTAAGTATAGAAGAGATGAAAGAATTCTAGACACACAGCACATGGAAAGGCTCTGGGGCTGAAAGGAGCGTGGCAGGGGTGGTATGGTTTATACAGAGCAAATGGCCTGGTGCAGGCTAACAATGGGGAGATGCAGGGCCCAGAACATGCTGATGGGTTCCCCCAAACTCCTGCCTGCAATCAGCCATGTCTGACGAAAGGAGTCACAAGGCTGTGAATGAATTTCCAACTTTATTTCACTAAAGTCAGCACCACGTGGTGCAGGCAGGAACCTCCTCAGACATCTGGGCCCCAGGTGGTCTGGCCTCCAGGGTAGGATAGAGGTGGGGAGGTTCTGAAGAAGGAGAGTTATCAGAAGAGGGAAGCATACATTAGCTAAAGACATGGCCAGGAGGTGGTGGAAGTCAGGCTGGGCCTGCAGGGGGGCTGGAGTGTCCACGTCAAGGAGTTTGGACTTCATCCTAGGAGCTGCGGAGCAGTCTTGAGCCAGGGACAGCATGCGAGCTGGGGTCAAGGCCACTGGCCAGCGCCAGACAGGAACAATTCATCCCGAGGAACAGGGCGGGACAGGGCGTGGGGGATCTGGCCTGGACCAGCTGGGCTCCCCACCCCAAGCCCTTGCATGTCCCCTGCACCCCTCTGAGAAAATGCTAGAGCTAGTGGCCTCTGCACAGGACTGGGCAGAGGAACTCCAGTGTCCCCTCAGCAAATGGCCCAGATCCTCTGCCCTGGATTCTGCAGGGTCCTGTGCTGTGCCCTGTGACCTCCCACCCCACCCAGCCCACCGTAACTGGGGCTCTGCTGCCTGTACTTGCAGTGCAGGCTTTACCAGGGACTACGGTTCTCTAGGTTCCAAGAACAGAGTTTGCATCCGTGCCCTGAGTGGGAGGTGAGAAGGGAGACCGGCACCCCATGCCTTTGTCCCAATTAGGACGTCTTGAAGACGGCAGCCACCGTCCTCCTCCATCCCATGGACAGGGTGCAGGAGGAGATGGCTCTGCGTTCCCCAGATCCCTTTCCCCTTCTCCGCTACAGGGGAGAGTCGTGGCGGGGAGTCGGGAGCCTGGCGCTGACCCTGGACCTCTGCCCAGCCTCCTTCCTGGGCTGCCCCCAGGCTCCCCTCTCCCAGAGAGCAGCACTCTGTAGTCACAGAGCTAAACAGGTCATGGCCCTGCTGAAGGACAAACACCCCCACTCAAGGCCCACGCTCCCATGGCCTTCAGGAGAAAGTTCGAGCTGGGCCGTACCCCTCCTCCTGCCATGGCAGGGGAGGTGCCATGCCCTTGCCCACCTCCCTGCCTCTGCCATCTTGGCTCAACGTCACTTGCTCCAGGAGGTTCCCAGGCCTCCCTCCTTCAGCACATCCTCCCAAGCAGCAGTGGGCCCTGTGTCCCTCAGGGTCAGCCTCTTCCCACAGACCGTGACCTCAGCGACAGAGCAAACCAATGCCAAACAGAGGCTTGGCCAGGCCATGGGCCAAGGGTAGGGAAGGGCTGGTGGGCCTGTGTCTCCATGCCCACAGGATGTGGGGGAAAGAAGCAGTCAGCAGACCCCCACATAAGGCTACCTCTGGAACACCCCCCAGGCTGTTGCGGCAGTGCTGCATAATGACCAAGATTCGGGTGCCAGCCAGTCTCTCGCTTAGTGTCACAGGGGCTAAGCCATGAGGCCAGACCTGGCTGGATGGATCTCAGAAGTGCCTGGCAGCCCCTGCTATCCTAGGTGGAATGCTGCAATCAGGCCTCTGTAGGATCAGTGTTATGGCCACTTTTTGTTCTTTTGAGGTGGGGTCTCGTGACGTCACCCAGGCCAGAGTGCGGTAGCACAATCAAGGCTCACTACAGCCTTGACCTGCTGGGCTCAAGCAGTCCTCCTGCCTCAGCCTCCAAAGTAGCTGGGACCACAGGGGTATGCCACCATGCCTAATTTATTTTTTGTAGAAATGGGGTCTCAATCTATTTCCCAGGCTGGTCTCAAACTCTTAGGCTCAAGCAACCCTCTCACCTGGGCCTTCAAAGTGCTGGGATTACAGGTGTTGACAGTCCCAGCTTTTTTTTTTTTTTTTTTTGAGATGGAGTCTCACTCCTGTCCAGGATGGAGTGCAGTGGCTCGATCTCGGCTCACTGCAACCTCCACCTCCCAGATTCAAGCGATTCTCCTGCTTCAGCCTCCTGAGTAGTTGGGATTACAGGTGCCTGCCACAATGCCAAGCTAATTTTTTGTTTTTTTGGTAGAGACGGGGTTTCACCACGTTGGTCAGGCTGGTCTCAAACTCCTGACCTCAGGTGATCTGCCTGCCTCGTCCTCCCAAAGTGCTGGGATTACAGGCATGAGCTAGTTTGCCTGGCCAAGTCCCAGCTTCTTAAGGTGGAAATGTGAATAATTCATTTTATTCCTTCTTTTCTTATGCACTACTTTTACTACAGCCTACATGCTTTGATGTGGTTCTGTTTTGATTCAGATAGATATTTTCAAATTCCCCTCAGAATTTTTTATCTGATTTGTGACCCATAAATAACTTGAAGTGTGTTCCTTAATTTCTAATATTTGGGAATTTTTCAGATATCTCTTTGTTATTGGTTGGTAATTTAATTCTGTTGAGTTTAGAGAATATACTCATGATTTTGATCATCTGAAATTTATCAGGCCCTGTATGGTCCAGTGTATGACCTATGTTTTTTTTTTTTTCTTTTGAGATGGAGTCTTGCTCTGTCGCCAAGATTAGAGTGCAGTGGCCTGATCTGGCCTCACTGCAACTTCCGCTTCCCATGTTCAAACAATTCTCTTCCCTTAGCCTCCCGAGTAACTGGGACTACCGGCATGCACCACCATACTCAGCTAATTTTTGTATTTTTAGTAGAGAGGGGATTTCATCATGTTGGCCAGGCTAGTCTCGAACTCCTAACCTCAAGTGATCCACCTGCCTTTGCCTCCCAAAGTACTGGGATTACAGGTGTGAGCCACTGTGCCTGGCCTGTATGACCTAGCATGTGACCAAACAATTTTTATATCCTTACTAATTTTTTTTTTTTTTTTTTTT
>NW_016107793.1:1268528-1269658 GCF_001604975.1 Cebus imitator
GTAGAGACGGGGTTTCACCATGTTGACCAGGATGGTCTCGATCTCTTGACCTTGTGATCCACCCGCCTCGGCCTCCCACAGTGCTGGGATTACAGGCTTGAGCCACCGCGCCCGGCCATCCTTACTAATTTTTATTGTCTACGTATTCTGTCAATAACTAGGAGACAAGTGTTAAAATCTCCAACTACAGTCACAGAGTTATCAATATATCTGAGTTGTCACATTTTATGTTGTATATTGTGACACTCTATTACTAGGTACATATACATTTGTGATTGTTACATCTTCTAAGGACTTTATTCTTTTACAGTATGAAACATCCCTCTTTATCTTTGGCAATCTCCTTTTATTTAAGACTGCATTATCTGGGCCGGGCACTGTGGCTCACGCCTGTAATCCCAGCACTTTGGGAGGCTGAGGTGGACAGCTCACTTGAGGTCAGGAGTTTGAGACCAGCCTGGTCAGCATGGTGAAACCCCATCTCTACTAAAAATACAAAAATTAGCCAGGCGTGGTGGCTCACGCCTGTAATCCTAGCACTTTGGGAGGCTGAGGTGGGTGGATCACCCGAGATCAGGAGTTCAAGACCAGCCTGGCCATCATGGTGAAACCCCATCTTTAAATAAATAAATAAATAAATAAATAAATAAATAAAAATACCAAAATTTGCCAGGTATGGTGGCAGATGCCTATAATCCCAGCTACTCGGGAAGCTGAGGCAGAATTGCTTGAATCTGGGAGGCGGAGGTTGCAGTGAGCCGAGCTTGTGCCATTGTACTCCAGCCTGGGCAATAGAACAAGACTCCATCTCAAAAAAAAAAGACTGCACTGTCTGACATTAACCTAGTCACAACAGCTTTCTTTTGATTAGTGTTTGTGTGCTCTGTTTTTCCCTATCTTTTTACTTGTAACCTATTAGTGTCTTAGTATCTAACAGATTTTTCTTGCAAATAGCATATAGCTATTCTGGTAAATAGCCATTTATCAAAATCCTTTTTTGGTCTAATAACCTCTGCCTTTTAACTGCATATGGTAAAATTGTTTTAGTATGGTAGGTTTTGGTTTTTTTTTTTGTATTTGTCCCATCTGTCATTTACCATTTTTTTTCCTCCTTTTCTGACTTCTGCATT
>NW_016107793.1:1269668-1274993 GCF_001604975.1 Cebus imitator
TTTTTTTTTTTTGAGATAGAGTCTCGCTCTGTCACCAGGCTGGAGTGCAGTGGCGCAATCTCAGCTCACTGCAGCCTCCACCTCTCGGGTTCAAGCAATTCTTCTCCGTCAGCCTTCCAAGTAGCTGGGATTACAAGCGTGTGTCACCACACCCGGCTAATTTTTGTACTTTTAGTAGAGATGGTGTTTCACTGTGCTGACCAAGCTGATCTTGAACTCCTGACCTCAAGCAATCTGCCCACCTTGGCCCCCTAAAGTGCTGGGATTACAGGCATGAGCCACCACAACCAGCCAGATTTGCATTTTTTCTAAGTCAGCTGAAATTCTTATTTTTCCACTGTATATAATGTATTGTTTTCCTCTGCTTTTTGAGACAGAGTCTGCTCTGTTGTCCAGGCTGGAGTGCAGTGGCACGATCTTGGCTCACTGCAGCCTTCACCTCCCAGATTCAAGGCATTCTCCTACCTCAGCTTCCTGAGTAGCTGGCATTACAGGCGCGCGCCACCATGCCCGGCTAATTTTTGTATTTTTAGTAGAGACGGGGTTTTTCCATGTTGGTCAGGCTGGTCTCGAACTCCTGACCTTGTGATCTACCCACCTCGGCCTCCCAAAGTGCTGGGATTACATGTGTTGAGCCACCGCATCTGGCCTTTTCTATCTGCTTTTAATATTGTCTCTTTACCTTTGGTTTTCAACTGTTGGCTGTGACATACCTGGGTGTGGTTTTCGTTGTGTTTGCCTTGCTAGGGGTTTCTTGAGCTTCTGGAAAATTTTTCAGTTCTTATCTCTTCAAATATTTTTCCTGTCTTATTCTATCCCTACTCTCCTACTCTAACCCCAATTTTATATATGTTGCCCAACTTGGTAACATCTGAAGGGTCTTATTTTGTTGCCCAGGCTGGAGTGCAGTGGCATGAACATGGCTCACTGCAGCCTTGACTTCTAGGCTCAGGCGATCTTCCTGCCTCGGCCTCCTGAGTAGCTGCGATTACGGGTGTGCAACACCAAGCCCAGCTAATATTTTGTATTTTTTGTAGAGATAGGGTTTTGCCAAGTTGCCCAGGCTGGTCTCAAACTCTTGAGCTCAAGCAATCAGCCCTCCTTGGCCACCCAAAGTGATAGGATTACAGGTGTGTGCCACCTTGCTTGACTTTTCCTATTTTAGTCAACAGATGTTTCACTTGCCTGTTCCAATTCTTCATCACACCATCACTCTGGGGAGGATGTCTCTGCCCACTGCTGGACATTGTGTGCTGTAAAACGTGTTCCTTGGTCTGAAGAAATATGACCTGGCAGTCCAAACTGGTGTATCTTTGGTTCCAGTCCTTCTACTGTGCTGTGAGCATTTGCATCTGTCACAGGGAAGCTGAGCCCAGTGTGCAGAGTGACCGTCTGTTCCTCCCATGACTTACTGATGGCCTCCTGGGGCTACAGGCTTCAGTCTGACTTGCCCAAAATGTACAGGCCTCCCCGGGGAGCCTCCCCATAGCCATCAGCAGCCTCTCTCTCTCTCATTTGCAGACAGATAAGTTACTGGCATTTTGTGCCTCAGAGGGTGTGAGGGGAACATGTCTAGACTCAGCCCATGCCTACAGTGCGGCAGCCCCCGTGTGTCCCTCATATCATGGAGCCAGGTGGCCTCCTTAAGTAAGCACACTGGAATAGCCACTGGTTCCAGTCACCTCCTGATCCTGGAATGGGGTTCTTCTGATGCACATCAAATGTCCTACTTTAATGTACCCCTCCAATTCTCATAGTGATGTCACAGACCCACGCCCCATTCAGGCATCCCACTAATCGGCCAGTTCTCCATTGCCCTTCTGCTGACCGTGTAGGCAGGTTGCCCACTGCCCATGAGATGTAGCACAAATACCAGTCAATTCAACCCACTGAGCTGATTTGTTTTTACTTTCTTTGACGGTCTTCCAGACAGGAAGCTGTCCCGTCACCTTGAGACTTCCATCCTTAAATACAGCGGCTCTTTGTTGGTCAATAGAGAGCTGTTGATAGGGCACTGCCCACGTGGTCCGTGAAACTCCTTAGGTGGCTCCGAAGTTGCCTGTTGGGAAAAGAGGCTCGCGCTCTGGTTGGCCTCCTTGCATTCCCCAGACAGCACATTCTAGAAAAATCATTTCCAATTTATCATGAACCCTTCCAGGCACTGCCCTCCTCATAAGAGTATTTCTTCCACAGCACCCAAGAAATTATGAGTATTTCAGGTTTCAAGGTTACTTTACATCCTTAAGTTATAGGGGCAACTGGACTTTAATTAATTCCAATAAATAGCAAGTTAGAATCGTCTCTCAAATGCAAATTTCCTGGTTCAGAATCCCAGTGGTTGCCACTAGGTGGCACTCAGGCTTTTGCCCTCAGCTCCAGGCTGCTCCTCAGGAGGGCTATTGTACAGCACATTAACAACTTGCATGGCTTGGGCCATCTTACTGGTTTCCATCAAGTATATCCAATCAATATTGGCAGGTGGGGAGATTTACATGCCTTCTGCTTTACCATGCTGAGTAAGAAACTCCTCAGCCAGACCCGATATCCACCCCCACAGTACATTCAGGTAAAAGAGCTGCATTCGCTTTGCATAAAGCCTGCTCAATCCTCCCAGTTTCCATTTCATGAAGTATCACATTCCTATTTTCTCCAAATCAAACTCTTGCTCCCATTAGGGCTTCACAAATAGATTTTGCAATCACAGTGCACGGGGGTTCCACAAAAAGGTGTCCCAGTAAAGTCTCCTGCAGCCCCTAACCATTTTACCCCCTCGTGTCCACACAGCCTTGGGTGCCCAGTGGATGTCAGTCATTATCCTGATTAGATTGTGGGACAACTGCCCCAGGTGACTACCTATCAGCTTTCTCCTTGCCATGTTTCCCTCTGGCTTTTTTTTTTGAAACGGAATCTCTGCTGCTTAGGCTGGAATGCAATGGTGCAATTTCAGTTCACTGAAACCTCTGCCTCCCAGGTTCAGGTGATGTTCCTGCCTCAGCCTCCTGAGTAGCTGGGATTTCAGGCACATGCCACCACATCCAGCTAATTTTTGTTGTTGTTGTTATTTTTAGTAGAGATGGGGGTTTCATCATGTTGGCCAGGCTGGTCTTGAACTCCTGACCTCAGGTGATCCATCCGTCTCTGCCTCCCAAAGTGCTGAGATTACAGCCCAGCCTCCCTCTGGCATTTTAAAGTCCTCCAAATGGCTGGGCGTGGTGGCTCATGCCTGTAATCCCAGCACTTTGGGAGGCAGAGGTTTGTAGATCATGAGGTCAGGAGTTCAAGACCAGCCTGGCCAACATGGTGAAACCCCGTCTTTACTAAAAATACAAAAATCAGCTGAGCATGATGGCAGGCACCTTAATCCCAGCTACTTGGGAGGCAGAAGACTCATGTGAACCCAGTGGCAGCAGCTGAGTGAGCCAAGATCGTGCCATTGTACTCCAGCCTGGGCAACTGAGTGAGACTCTGTCTCAAAAAAAAAAAAAAAAAAAAATCTTCCAAATTAGGCTGAATAAATCAGATTTTTTTAGAGCCTTTCAATAGTGGGGGACCAGCAGAGGCTTCCATGTGTCCCCCAAGGACTTCCAAGGGTGTTGGAGTAACCTTTGTTTTGACCCTATCAATGTCTACTTTATTCAGCCCATTTCATAAGAAGCACTTAAGGATTGCCATCCTGCTGGGATGAGTCTCTTGACTCTTCCCTTTGTTTTCCCCATTCTCTTGTGAATCATGTGAATCATTCTAACCATCTTCCCTGCTGTTTCAGCATAATTTTTCCCTTCAGTAGCGGCCCTGGGAATAGCTGTAGCTTAGACCAGCCACAATCCAATCTCAGGGTCTGCCCTATCACTATCTTTTGCCTTTATTGCTGCTACAGAGAACAACAGGATGGTATATTTAGCTTGTTTCTTGTTATTTTGCATTTCCTTATACATCTAGTGAACTAACTCCTTGGGTGTTGGATCCATCATTTCTAAAATTGATTATTAACTTTTGCCTCTAGTAACTGATCACAGCACAGCTGTATTTCCATACCAAGGTGAACTCATGACCCTCCAGGAATCAAAGGTTCATCATACTCCATCCTCTCATTCAATTCCTAAAGATAGTAAGTTACTCACCTACAAGCATGCTTTTCATATTCAAACCAACCAATCCAGAGCCCATACCCTCAATCATCTGCTTTACTGGGCTCTTAAACGCTGAGCCACTATCCCCAAGACTGGACAACTAGGGATATCCAACCCCAAAGCCACTGAAATTATTCAAGCTAGGCAATTCTAGACCTGCTCACTCTGCCTCTCAGGTTCCTTCCCAAGCAAACCACAATAAAGGCTCTTGCCCACAGTTCCCCTCCCTCTCTCTGCCTCCTGCCCAACCCTGGTGCTTCCCCATGTGGCCCGTGTTAATGTGTGGTGCCGTCTGTTTCTAGAGAACTGTGAGCATAAACTTCTTCCTACCATGGCAGTCATTTCTGTGTCTGTCACACCATACCTGATGAAAACAAATCCCCAGTGTCCTTACAGCAGCTGGTGCAGTGAGCAGGGTGGCCTGATGCCAGGTGGCAATGGTATGTCCTTAAACTGCTCCTGGCTTACTAACTGGATCCACCAGGCAGCGGCCATTGCCTGGAGGGCAGCCCTGGTCATTTGTGTGCCCCCGTTGATGGCTGCTGCACCGTGAGGTGTGTTGTTGGTGTTGCTGCAGATTCCCAACCTGAGGGTGGTACTCGGGAAGCTGGGTCCTTCTGGAGCTGCTGCCCAGGCTAGAGCGTTCGGTGTCTCGGACTCAGGCCACAGGGCACTCGACGTCTTTCTCCATGCTGGTGGAGCACCCAGGCACCAGGAGAGAGCACCTGGAGGTATACAGGACACTTGACTACCTCGGTTTCTTCAAAAGGTCCTTCCAAAGACAAGAGCGACTACGCTGCTAGCATCATGGGATGGGTCTAACCCACTGACCAGGCAGCACTGGCAAGAGGCAGGGTCAACTGCATCAGACTTGTATGCAAGTGTCCAGTGTCTGGGATGTTATATGCTTCAGTGGGCACTTGATAAACTACTTCCCCTTTTCCTTCTGGCTTTTGCTGAGTCGAAGGTTTCAGCCTGTTCTCAGGAGTAAAGGAAGAGTACTCCACCTGAACACCAGCTTGTGTGGGGCAGGCCATTCCAGCGGTCAGTGTCAGGGTGTCCTCTTCAAGGGATCCAGACACCCTGCAAATGTTCTTGTTCAAGCCACAGACTTCTCTCCTGCTTTAGCCGGGTCCTGCAACTTTCCTCTTTTACTGTGGGGCTTTCATTATGATTTACTCTTTTTTTTTTTTTT
>NW_016107793.1:1275328-1278158 GCF_001604975.1 Cebus imitator
AGTAGAGACGGGGTTTCACCATGTTGACCAGGATGGTCTCGATCTCTTGACCTTGTGATCCACCCGCCTCGGCCTCCCACAGTGCTGGGATTACAGGCTTGAGCCACCGCGCCCGGCCCCACGATTTATTCTTAAGTCCAAATGTTATTTGGTAATATGTGTTTAGTTTCCAGATACAAAGGACTTTTTTCAGTTATCTTTTGGTTGCTGGTTTCCATTTATATCTCCGTATTTCTTTTGTTGTTGTTGTTGAGACAGAGTCTTGTTCTGTCGCCCACGCTGGAGTGCAGTGGTGAGATCTCAGCTCACTGCAATCTCTGCCTCCTGGGTTCAAACAATTCTCTTGCCTTAGCCTCCCAGGTAGCTGGGACTACAGGCATGCACCACCACACCCGGCTAATTCTGTATTTTTAGTAGAGAGAGCGTTTTACCATGTTGGCCAGGCTGGTCTCAAACTCCTGACCTCAGTTGATCCATCTGCCTCAGCCTCCCAAAGTGCTGGGAGTATAGGGGTGAGCCACTGCATCCAGCCCGATAAAATGTTTTGTTACATGTGTTCGTTTACATTTATTGATAAATTTCTGGTATTTTGATCTCCACCCTCTTGTGCAATATATTTCATATTAACTCTTTACTTTTACAGTGTTTCATTCTCTGTATGATTGTGTTTATTTCTGTATTTCTTGGGAATGATGGTAAGAGGGGAAAAAAACCCAAGATCTCAAATTAACAACTGAATGAACAACTTAAGGAACTGGAAAAAGAACTAACTAAACAGAAAGATAGCAAAAGAAAAGAAATAATAAAGATTAGAGCAGAGATCAATGAAATAGAGAACAGAGAAACAACAGAGAAAATTAATGAAACCAAATGCTGGTTGTTTGAAAACATCAACAGAATTGACAAACCTTTAGCTAGATGCACTAGGAAGAAACAAGAAGACTTCAGTTACTCAAATCATAAATGAAAGTAGGAACATTACTACCCATTCTACACAAATAAAAAGGATTATAAGGGGGTACTATGAACAACTGTATGCCAGCCAATCGGATAACTTAGATGACAGGGACAAACCGCTGGAAACATAAAACCTACCAAGATGGCATCACAAAGAAACAGAAATTCTGAATAGACCTATGATTATTAAGGAGACTGAATCAGTAATCAGATATCTCCTGACAAAAAAAGCCTTGGACCTGACACCTTCGCTGGTAAATTCTACCAAACATTTGAAGAAGAACTAATGCCAATCCTTCTCAAACTTTTCCAAAAGCTTGAAGAGAAGGGAAAACTTTTTCATTCTATGAGGCTAGCATTAGCCCAATACCAAAGCTAGACAAAGACAAGAAAAGAAAACTACAGGCAAATATTCCTTAATGAATACTGATGCAAAGATCCTCAGCCAGGCGCAGTGGCTCACGCCTGGAATCCCAACGCTACAGGAGGCCGAGGCGAATGGGTCATCTGAGGTCAGGAGTTAGAGACCAGCCTGACCAACATGGTGAAAACCCATCTCTACTAAAAATACAAAAAATCAGCCGGATTAGTAGGACATGGGGGTACATGCCTGTAGTCCCAGCTACTCCAGAGGCTGAGGCAAGAGAATCACTTGAACCTGGGAGGCAGAGGTTGCCAGTGAGCCAAGATCGTGCCACTGCAGTCCAGCCTGGGCAACAGAGCAAGACTCCATTTCAAAACAAAAAAATATTTCCAGGCGGGAGTGCGGTGGCACAATGGTAGCTCACTGCAGCCTCAACCTCCCAGGCTTAAGCAATCCTCATGCCTCAGCCTCGCGAGTTGTACAATCACACCAAGATAATTTCTTTTTTTGGTTTTTTTTTTTTCCTTTTTTTCTTAATTCTACAGGAGACTCCCCAACAGATAATTTATGTTTTTGTAGAGAAAGGGTTTCACAATGTTGCCTGGGCTGATCTCTAACTCCTAAGCTCAAGCAATCCTCCCACCTCAGCTTCCCAAAGTGCTGGGATTATAGGTATGAACCACCTCACCCAGCCTCTTAGTCTGTTTTCCAAATAACTGAAACTGAGTCATTTATAAAGAAAAGGAATTTCTCACAATTCCCAGAAGCTGGGAAGTCCAAGGTCAAGGGGCTGCATCTAGTGAGGCCTTCTTGCTGGTGCGGACTCTGCAGTCTGGAGGTGGCACAGAGCATCACAGAGTGGGGGCTGAGCATGCTCACATGCTCCCTCAGGTCTCTCTTCCCCTTCTCATGAAGCCACTGGTTCTCCTCCCATGATAAACCATTAATCCACTAACCCATTTAGCCATTAATTCATGAATGGATTAATCTCTGGAGGGCAGAGTCTTCATGATTCAATCACCTCTTAAAGGCTACCCCTCTGAGTATTGCCACAGTGGAGATGAAGTTTCAACATGAGTTTTGGAGGTGGCAGTCAAACCATAGCAACCTCTAAACCATCGCTGGGAGAGTTTCTAAAGGAGATATACCTCAAAATCAGAAAGTGCAAAAGACATGGATATAAGAATCAGAGAGCTAAGAGACCAGGAAAGCAGGTGATTGCATGGTTTTTTTGGTTTTGGTGTTGTTTTTTTTTTTTTGAGATCGAGTCTTGCTCTGTCGCCCAAGCTGGAGTGCAGTGGTGCGATCTCTGCTCACTGCAACCTCCACCGCCCAGGTTCAAGCGATTCTCCTGCCTCAGCTTCCTGAGTAGCTGGGGTTATAGGTGCGCACCACCATGCCCAGCTAATTTTTGTAGAGATGGGGTTTCACCATGTTGGTCAGGCTGGTCTCGAACTCCTGACCTCAAGATCCACCCACCTCAGCCTCCCAAAGTGCTGGGATTACAGG
>NW_016107793.1:1279375-1282440 GCF_001604975.1 Cebus imitator
AAAAAAACTAGCTGGGCATGGTGGCATGCACCTATAGTCCTAGCTATTCAGGAGGCTGAGGTGGAAGGATCACTTGAACCCAGGAGCCAGAGGCTGCAGTGAGTCAAGACCATACCACTGCACACAGAGCCAGACCTGGTTATTTATTCTAAATAAATAATCTGTTATGTTTCTCTTCAATTTAATAGTTTAAACATTTAATGCTTCTACAGACTATATTTTCCCCTCCAATCACAACTTCTCATTTGTATGAATTAGGATTAGGTTTGGCTGTGAACAAAGGACAACCTAAAACAATGCATACATAGTAGCTGATTTATGTCCCATGTAAATGCTGTCCCCGATGCCTGTGGCCCCAGGGACAGTGGAGCTCCACTCCACAGATGGCTGTGTGCCCAGCAGCCTGCTGCCTGTGGGTGCATTCACAAGGACCTACAAAAATAAGTAATTCAAAATCAATGTCGTTGGATCTTTATTTTGAGCCTTAAAGGAATCTGATTATGGAGCCTGAGTCATATGGTAGGCAGCAGTGACCTAGGCAGCTGTAACCTTTGTTCCTCTGATTATAGATTAGCCTTTTCTTTACCTACATTGTTTTGTAAAATGTTACAAAAGACTAGGGCTCCAGAAAGGATCCTTTTTCTCTTTACCCTGATCTTCATTACAGATTAACTTTCCTCTTAACTTCTTCAATGACCTCATGATTATCACACTAAGATGGAATATTTTTTTTTATCATTTTTTTTTTTGAGACTAGTCAAGTGCAGTAGTGAGAAGGGGGTAAGATGGAATGTTTAAACACACACTTTTAATTTAGAAAAGGAGCCTGAATCAGAACATGTGGAAAAAGGTAATTAAAGTAAGAAAAGAATGAAAGAGGCTGGACACAGTGGCTCATGCTTGTAATCCCAGCACTTTAGGAGGATTGCTTGAGCCTGGGCAACAGTTAGAGACCCTGTTTCTACAAACATTTAAAAAGGTAGCCAAGTGTGGTGACACACGCCTGTAGCCCCAGCTATTTGGGAGGCTGAGGTGGGAGGATCACTTGAGCCTAGGAATTTGAGGCCACTATGCTCCAGCCTGGGTAACAAAGTGAGACTCCATCTCAAAAAATAAATAAGCGGAAAAGGAAAAAACAAGCTGTTACTGATCAAATTGCTGTAACTCGTAAACCAACCTTGTATGAAAAATATTGTAATCCTGGTCAATGTCTTTGTTTTCTGCCTGTATATAAGCAGACCTTAATTTTCAGCTTTGCAGCACTAACCCCTTCCTTTGAAGTCTGTTACCCAAATGGTCATTATCAGCTTTGCACTTAAAAGAATAAACTCTTTATTTTTTATTTATTTTTTGAGACGGAGTCTTGCCCTATTGCCCAAGCTGGAGTGCAGTGGTGTGATCTCAGGTCACTGCAACCTCTGCCTCCCAGGTTCAAGTGATTCTTCTGCCTTAGCCTCTTGAGTAGCTGGGACTATAGGCATGTACCACCACACTAGGCTAATTTTTTTGTGTTTTTAGTGGAGACAGGGTTTCACCATATTAGCCAGGCTGGTCTTGAACTCCTGACCTCGTGATCTGCCTGCTTCAGCCTCCCAAAGTGCTGGGATTACAGGTGTGAGCCACTGCACCCATCCAAGAATAAGCTAATTTTTTTTTAAAAAACAAAGATTCCCACACAGCATGGTGAGCTACCATAAAGATACACTGGAACACAACATAGAGCAATTCTACTCAGAAGAGGTCACAGCAACCTATGAGTAGAGACAGGGTCTCACTATGTTGCCCAGGCTGGAGCGCAGTGGCTATTCACAGGTGCAGTCCCACTACTGATCGGCACAGGAGTTTTGACCTACCTGGGCGGGTTCACCCCTCCTTAGGCAACCTGGTGGTCCCCCGCTCCCAGGAGGTCACCATATTGATGCTGAATTTAGTACGGACACCTGATCGGCATAGCGCACTACAGCCCAGAACTCCTGGACTCAAGCGATCCTCCCACCTCAGCCTGCTGAGTAGCTGGGACTACAGGCACACGCCACCGCGCCCGGCAAGAATAAACTCTTTTAAATTGGATACCCATCGTCTGGATTATTTCTGGTTGACACACCCAGTGTCTCTAAGCCTCAGCTCACCTCTTTGTGCTCCATAGTATGAAGCTGCATTTGGAACTCTGCAAACTGCATTTCCCATGTGCTGTAGCCACTTTCTCCTGGGTTCTGCCACTGGGAGGACTAGCTGGAGACTGGTTGGGGAAGGAGGTAAGAAGGGCCTGACTTCCTCTTGCCCAGGACCAGCATCAGCCAGCTGCTCCAGCTTCTTCAGCACTTCCAGGTCCTGCCCCTCAGAGGAAACCCCTTGACAGCTGAAACGCCAGCTGTACCAGCTCCCTCCCAACTGGGCCAGGCCTCTGAGCCACCTGGGTATGGCTGGGCCACCTGGGCATTGCTGGGACTGTGTCTCCCCTGGAAGTCCAAGTAGCTGCTAGTTCCCCCTTTCTCAGAGGTCTAAGCACCAGCCATAAGGCACTGCTCCAAGCTCATGGGGTCTGGTACCATCACCTGCAACCAATTTCATATATTTCATATCTGAAATACCTAGAGTGGTATCTGTTTCCCAGACTTGAGCCTGAATCAAAATCTGCCTCCTCCGCCACACCTTGCACCCTGTGAAGGCAGGAAGCGTAGCTGTGTATCCTGTGCCAAGTGCCTGTCTAGTTCATTGGGAGCTTAGTAAAAACTCGCTATTGGTCCACAATGGAACTAAATTGAAAACTGGAGTGAAGTTTGCTAAAACCACAGAAGAGATTATTATTTTAGTGCACATATGCATTATCAACATTATTGACAGAATCCAAGAAATGCCAAACATTGTGAGATTCTTACAACAAAGCTGCCTTTTTGAAATGCATATAAAGTGAATTGAAATACTGCATATGAAAAAGTACACAGGCCAGGGGCATGGTGGCTCACGTAATCCCAGCACTTTGCAAGGCCAAGGAGGGTGGATCATGAGGTCAGGAGATTGAGACCAACCTGGCTAACACAGTGAAACCCCATCTCTACTAAAAA
>NW_016107793.1:1285273-1301522 GCF_001604975.1 Cebus imitator
AAAAAAAAAAAAAAAAAGAATGTGACTTTATTTGGAATTGGAAATAGGTTCTATGCAGATTTACTAAATTAAGATGAAGTCATTGTGGGGGGGTACTAATTTTTATAAGGACTTGTGTCCTTATAAAAACCGAAAACTTGGAGCTGGGCATGATGGCAGACACCTGTAATCCCAGCACTTTGGGAGGCCCAGGTGGGCGAATCATGAGGTCAGGAGTTTGAGACCAGCCTGGACAACATGGTAAAACCTCATCTCTACTAAAAATAAAAATATGTTTACAGGTGTGGTGCTGCACACCTGTAATCCCAGCTACTCTGGAGGCTAAGGCAGGAGAATTGCTTGAACCCAGCAGGCGGAGGTTGTAGTGAGCCAAGATCAGGCCACTGCACTCCAGCCTGGGTGACTGAGCAAGGCTTCATCTCGAAAAACAAAAAACAAAACAAAAACAGAAAATTTGGGCCAGGTGCAGTAACTCATGCCTGTAATCCCAGCACTTTGGGAGGTCAAGGCACGTGGATCACTTGAGCCCAGGAGTTCAAGATCAGCCTGGGCAGCATAGCAAGACCCCCTCTCTATTTGAAAAAAAAAAAGAAAAACTGGAAATATGGAGACATACAGGAGAAAAACGATCTGAAGATAGCCATGTTATGATGGAATCAGAGACTGGAGTGATGTGTCTACAAGCCAAGGAACTCCCAGGACTGCTGAGAATGGCCAGAAGCCCAGAGAGGCAGGAAAGGGCTCTCCCCTACAGCCATCAGAGATAGCGCGGCTCTGCCAACACCCTGACTTCAGACTTCCAGCCTCTAGAACCGAGAGACAATAATTTTCTGTTGTTCAAGATCCTCAGTTTGTAGTACTTTATGGCAGCCCTAGGAAACTAATGTAAGCATTACCTAACATACTTATCTCACCGGATCTCTCCACTAGACTATAAGCTCCGTGGGGACAGAGATCTCTGTCCCTTTTGTTCTCTGCTGTATCCCCAGTGCCTAAATACAGGTGTGGCACAGAATGGACTATAACCGTCAGCAGCTGTCCAGAGCAGACCTGTACATGTCAGAAAACTCACCACAAGGAGGGGACAGAGGAAGGAAGGGCTGCTTTTAGCTACAAAAGAACAGAAAATGTGACTCACAGTAGTTTGAACAATAAGAATTATTATTTTTTTTTTTTTTTTGAGACGGAGTTTCGCTCTTGTTACCCAGGCTGGAGTGCAATGGCGCGATCTCGGCTCACCGCAACCTCCGCCTCCTGGGTTCAGGCAATTCTCCTGCCTCAGCCTCCTGAGTAGCTGGGATTACAGGCACGCGCCACCATGCCCAGCTAATTTTTTTGTAGTTTTAGTAGAGACGGGGTTTCACCATGTTGACCAGGATGGTCTTGATCTCTTGACCTTGTGATCCACCCGCCTCGGCCTCCCAAAGTGCTGGGATTACAGGCTTGAGCCACCGCGCCCGGCAGAATTATTTTTTTTTTTTTAGTGGCCGGCAGTCTGGGCTGGGCAGCACCTCAGTCACACCAAGGACTGACTCTCACTTGACCAGGTTCTGGGTGCTCCGCTCAGCCCTCGTGGTCACAGGGGGGTGGGGTGGGTTCTGCATACCAGGGTCCCTTCCACATTCCAGACAGGAAAATGGGGGCAGGCCTGGCCACACCAGCTGCTGTTTGATGTCCTCACGTGGGGAAACCCTGAGCAACCTGAGGCTTTCGTTAGCAGGCTTAGGCACCTGACCAGCCGCAGCAGGCACACAGCCGCTGGAAAGAGCCGGCAGCTCAGCCAAGTATTCAGCCTTCCAGCCCCAGAGGGGAGGAAGCTGAGGGGCAGGGTTAGGAGTGAATGCAGTCTTGCCGCCTGAGTGTGGGCCTCAGGGGGAGCGGAAGGACCAAGGAATCGGTAAATGGTGTTGAGACTTGCTGGAGACACTGGGGAAAATGGATTCCCTACAACACACCTTCCACAAACTTAACTCCACTTTGATTAAATGCCAAATTTGAAAAGCAAACTTTTAAAGCTTTTAGGCAAAAAAAAAAAAAAAATCCTTGGAATATATTATGAAATGACACTAAATTGTAGCCTGTATATCAAACAATATCATTAAAAAGCAAAAGCCCCCAGGCACACTGGAAGGTACATGCAAGGCATATCACCAGAGGAGCCCTACACAAGAACTCCTACACATCCGTAAGAAAGGGCATGGACTAAACCACCACACAGAAACACAGATGCCAATAAACACACACAGATCCCAACATGGCTAGTGGAGAAACAAACAAAAGCTTTCACATTCATCTGTCAAAAATGGAAAGCTCAGGCCGGGCGCAGTGGCTCATGCCTGTAATCCCAGCACTTTGGGAGGCTGAGGCTGGTGGATCACCTGAGGTCAGGAGTTCGAGACCAGCCTGCCAACATGGTGAAATCCCATCTCTACTAAAGGTACAAAAAATTAGCCGGGTGTGGTGGAGGGCACCTGTAATCCCAGCTATTTGGGAGGCTGAGGCAGGAGACTCGCTTGAACCCAGGAAGTGAATGTTGCAGTGAGCCAAGATCACGCCATTGCATTCTAGCCTGGGCGACAGGGTGAGACTCCCATCTCAAAAAAAAAAAAAAAGAAAAGAAAAGAAAAGCACCGACTACCTCAGCTGCTGAGGGACAGAGGGGATCTCTGCAGGTGCCACCCCACTGTGGTCATGGCCCGATTTGGAGAGCAGTGAGGCACCCTCTAGTAAAACTTTCTGAAAATGGGTCAGGAGTGGTGGCTCATGCTTGTAATCCCAGCACTTTGGAAGGCTGAGGTGGGTGGATAACAAGGTCAAGAGATCAAGGCCATCCTGGCCAACATGGTGAAACCCCATCTCCAAAAATATAAAAATTAGTTGAGTGTGGTGGCACATGCCTGTAATCCCAGCTACTCAGGAGGCTGAGGCAGGAGAATGGCTTCAACCTGAGAGGCAGAGGTTGCAGTAAGCCGAGGTTGCACCACTACACTCCAGCCTGGCGTTGGAGTGAGACTCCATATCAAAAAAAAAAAGACACATCCAGGAGTGCTTAGAGCAGTATCATGACTCAGAGCAAAAGCCCCAAACCACCTCCACCCAGTAGCAGAATGGAGAAACTGGAGTCTGTTCATACCTCACAGCCAGCAAGAAACACCCATCGTGAACCACATGTAATCCAAAGACTCACCAACAATGTTGAATTGCAAAAGTTGAGGAATTGCAAAAGTTGAGGAATACGTCCATATACCACTTAGTCTTCAGAAATGCAAAACAATACAATGTATTTAGAGATACATATCCCTGTAGTAAAAAGTTTAAGAAACACACAAGAAGTCCGATTCTGCAGCAATCACCTTTGGTGGGAGGAGACAGAGGGATCTGAGTGTGTCGGTGAACATATCCACCGTCACACAGCAGGTCCATAGCCACACATTCACGTTTAACTTTTGTATGATGAAATACCTCAAATTTTTAAACACATATGGCGAAAACATAGATTATGGCATCACGGTCCTGTGTGGGTGAAATGTGGATGTAAGAACACACACTGATCATTCTAGGGAAGCACGTCTAGGTGTGAATTTTCCAACAATTGGCTTTTCTTGAGTGCAACAAGGCTATGTTCCAACGGAAAGGGGCGCCCACCATGACAGCCAAGTAGAGACCGGCATGATCACTTTAACACCTGCTGTCACAGCAGGAGGCCTAATCCATCTTGTGCTCAAGACTGGGTGCTTGTTAAAACCACCGGAGGGGCTTTTCAAACCGCCCTTGCCACGGCTCTACCTGACTTACTAAGCCAGAACTGGAGAACAAGGCAGGCTCTTTTCAGTTCTCCAGAGAACTCCATATGTAGCCAAGGTTGAGAACCATCTACTACGGGACACCGATTTGCCTAATAATTCAGGAATTCGGGGAAGGCCAAGTTAGAGCCAAAAATTAAAGGTCAAGTTTGGTGAGTGTGGTGCCAATGATGTGGTTGTAGCTGCCATGGAGAGCTCCAGGCTCCAGGCCTCAGCCCTACACACCTGGCCTAGAAGCCGTCCAGCATCCAGTGGGTGAGCATTGTGGTTGAAACGAGTTACTGCGTCTCAATTGTTCCAAAGCAGGGCCTATCATGTATACAGAATCTGCTACCTTTTCAAGTAAAGCAACTGTTTTGGGGAAAATGTCAATAAAATATTTCAATAAAGAGGATCACGATTACTCTTAAGGTTTCATGAACAGGCCCCCAAACCTGTGAAGGAAGCATGAACTGGAACCCTGCAGTCACTCTGCAGAATCTCTCCACATCTAACCTACTGAAGAAAGAAACACAGAGGACACGAGAGGCGGGTGACAGTGGACCAGTGAAGAGCTCTGGGGAATGACAGACTGAGGATAAAACTCTTACTTTCACTTCATGTCCCTCTGTATTTTTTGCAATGAGAATCTATTTGAGGCTGGGTGTGGTGGCTCACGCCTGTAATCCCAGCACTTGGAAGACTGAGTCAGGCAGATCACAAGGTCAGAAGATTGAGACCATCCTGGCTAACACGGTGAAACCCTGTCTCTACTAAAATTGCAAGAACAGCCAGGTGTGGTGGCAGCTGCCTTTAGTCCCAGCTACTCAGGAGGCTGAGGCAGGAGAATCGCTTAAACCTGGGAGGCAGAGATTGCAGTGAGCTGAGATCATGCCACTTCACACCAGCCTGGGAAACAGGGCGAAACTCTTTCTCAAAAAAAAAGAGAATCTATTTGATAGTGTTAATTACCAAAAACCTGGCTGCTGCAGGGAGGCAGGGTTTGCTTTTGCTTTTCAGGTGGGAGATTCAAATGCAACAGAACTGTGAGTGGGAAGGGGATGAGGAAGATGAGATAATGAGTTCAGCAGGGTCTCCTAGGAGGGACAGAGTTGGGATCAGAGCCAGAGGGGTGGCTCTGGACAGGACAGGACACGCTGCTCTACAGTACGAAGGCTGGACAGCAGCAGCAGGTCACAGCTGGGGGAGAGGACTATGAAAGCTGCCAGGGGCAGTGCCCTGCCTTCAGCTGCTGCCTTTCCTCCACACTCCCCATTACCATCTTTGTCCCCAAGGTGCCCCAAAGGGCCCGCCACAGCCACCCCCACCGTCCTTCTGCCCACCAGTCCCTTGCACATCATCCCAGAGCTCCAAGGAGTTCCCTGCCAATGTACCCACCTGCCCAGCCAAGCCTCTGCGTGGTGCCCCTTGCCACCCATCCTTTTACTCAGAGGCCCAGAGCATGTGGGATCCCATCCTCCCAGGACTCTGCAGGCCAGAGTGAACGAACTGAAAGCTCTCAAGCACTGGCCGGCTGGAAGTCAGTGGAAAAAAAAGGAAACCCTCAGGACAGTCACACAGCTGGGGTTGGGTATTTCACTTTAGTTAGGAAACGGTCACGCTCGGCCCCACTACACCACCCCTGCAGCCTCGCTTGAGCATCTGCCTCAGGAAGCAGCTCGAGGTGAACAGGAAGGCCTGGGTTTCCCAGCCTGGGCCTCGTCCGCCACCACACGTGCCACACACCACAAAACAAAATCACTTCCCCATGTCCTCAGGGGCCCACCCCAGTGTGGTCCAGGGGACCCTCCAGTGTTCAACAGCTGCCTGCAGGGGCTGCAGCCCAGCTTTAGGCACAGACCCCCTGCTCCTGAGACGCCAGCCCCAGGAAAGCCTCCATCTCCAGCTGTGGGGGTGCCAGACTCTGGGCCCTGGCCCTGCCTCCTGTCCCTGCTGCGCAAGAAGCAAAATGTATGAAAATACTTTAATCATTTATTTGAAAGAGTTAAGAAATAAGGTCATCTTGTTGTTCTTTTATAATCCCAGTAAAAAAAAAAGTTCACATTGGTTCCTGGGCCTACGTGTAGGCCCCACTGGTGGTGCCACTCAGTAGAAGCGCTTGTTCCGCTCCTGCCGCTTCTGGAACACCACGGCCCCCACCACGGCACAGACGACGATGCCCAGGAGTGCGCACAGCAGCAGCAGGAACACCCGCCACCCCGTGAGGGGCCCGCTGCGGAAGTTCCCCGTGGGATCATCCACGTTGTCTGGGGAAGAAGAAACGGAGGAGCTGAAATGGTAGCACAGGCTGCCGCAGAACAGGGGCTGCAGGACAGCAGCAAGGATGGGACAGCGACAGGACAGCCAGCCAGGGCACGCAGGCTGGTCGAACTCATCCCCTCAGTGGGGAGGGGCAGAGGTCAGGTGAAGCCCATCCCAGCCAGCTCTGCAGTCCCCATGGCAGGGCGAGGCAGAGAGAGGACCAAGCCCACTGGGACCCAGGACCCCGGGGACTCAGGTCTGGGCTACCTTCTGCTGCAGGAAACCGGTTAAAACCAGACTCCTGGACTCCCCTGAGTCCGACTGTGGACATGGGGAGGCCCAGGAGGCTGTGTATCCAAGCCCCACTGCCACGCTGAGGTCTGAGGACCCTATCTGGAGCAACGTGGCCCTGGCCACAGGCTCTCCCAGCCCACAGCTGGATGCTCTTGGCAGCCCCCCAGGGGGTCTCCCAGGACCTGAGTCCTGCACTCCACCCCAGCCCACAGCCTGTCTCCTCTACACAGGGTGTCTCACAAGTCCTGCCCATCCTGGGATGGGGCCCTCTGGTGCTCTCCCTTGTACAGGCTGAGAGAAGGCACTGACTCTCCCAAGCTCTCCAGGCTATGTGTGGAGGAGCTGGGGTCTGGCCGGGCCCTGTTTCTGCCACTCTGCCTCCCTCCCTGACTGTGGCCCCCCGACTCCACACTGTGCAGTCTCCTCAGGTCTCCCTGCACCCAGGCCCTGCCTCTCGGCAGCGCGCATGGCACCCTCTTGCCAGCCACAAGCCTACCTCCATCCTCCCTTCCTGCACATGCTGCCAATGGCAGGCCTGCTGACCACTCTTGCACCAGCCTCTACTCTGCACAGCGACAGCAGCAGCCGCCACTGACTGAACTGGGAGGTCCCTAGGGATGGTGCTTCCCCGGAAAGCCACTCAGCCTTGGGGCTCCCACGGCTCCCTCTGTCTCCCTCAGCCACTAGAATGAGCCCCAGGGGCAGGCCCTGCCTGATCCCTGTGTCTCTATCACCCAGCCCGTGGCTAGGCACAGAGGGAAGCTTTGGGCACATCTGAAGAAACAAATGGACTGAATCTAAAAATGAGTTCGTCCTGCCTTGCCAGCTGCACAGGATGCTGGGTGGGCAAGGCAGGTGCCACCTCTGAAAGCACCCAGCGGCTGGCAGCTCTTTGACCAAAGGTTGCAGGGTTTGTGTGGCCCCCAAAACATTTCAAAATAATCTGAATCTTTAACAAGTGAATTGTCACACAAAACACTGGATCCTGGCTTCTCTTGAGAAGCAGAAAGACGCAGCCAAAATGGCCCATGTGGCATGGGGACCCAGGGCTGGGCTAGGACAGAGCCTGTGCTGCACACTCTGTCACTGGCTAGACCCCCAGGCATGCGTCTGTGGTACTCAGGTGGACTTCTCCACACATAGGTGCCTCATTCCTCCAACCACAACGCTCACTCTGTGAGGAGAGGGGTAGCTAATTAGTACCATGGGAAGAATCCAGGCTTCGGGTTCTGTAGAAACCCAATTTCCAATCCTGTGTCTCCCTCCTTCTAGCTAAGGAAACCTGGGGAATCCATCTCCTCAGCCAGCAGCACAACCTCCTTCCAGGTAGCTCATAGAAGGGACATGTGGGACAGCGTACCCAGCCCCCTGCTCTGATGGCTATTGCCCCAGTGCCTAGTGAGGGAGGATGCTGGCTCAGCACTCACACATTTGCTGATCAGCCTCAAGGGACTGACTCTCTGAAAACTTCTCGTCTGCCTCATTCATTTACTCAAAAACTTGCCAGAACTGACGTGACCCAAACCCAACCCTCTAGGAGCCTGGCCAGGCAGGGCCAGCCAGTGTCACCTGCCAGGGCAGGGCTGATCCAAGAGCCCAGACCACAACCACAACTGGACCACAAGACTCACTTGGCCGGCCTCAACCCATTCTGGGTCAGGCCCAGGCAGGGTGGGGCTGTGGACACGCACCTTTGGGTGACTTCAGGAAATTGACGCTGGGCTCAATCTTGGTCCAGTCGATGTTTTCCTCATCAGGCGTGTGCTCCACCATCAGCTGGAACAGCTTCATGGAGATGATGTCATGATTGTCTGGAGGCCCAAGAGGAAAGCTATGATAGCCTAAAGCCAGACTCAGGGCATGTGGCCTAAGCCCTTCCCCCAAGGGAAGCTGCTGCCCAGGCCAGTAAACCGGCCAGGCCCCCAGGGACAGCGCTGCTCTGCTCCTCTAGGGCCTGTTTTCTTCCCAGTTCCCTCCAGCCCCCAGCAATAAAAACCTGGGAGGAGGCAGAGTGGAGAGAAAAGAGCAAAGGCTTTACAAGCAGAATCACCTGGGTCTAAATCCTGGGGTCTGCTGCCCTCTTTGAGGTTCAGTTTCCTCACGTGTAGAGAAGGAGTGATGATCTCCATCTGTGTGGTTACCATGAGAACGTCTATACCACACAGAAGAAGGCATGCCTGCAGAGCACATGCTCAAAAAATGACCCGGTACGAACCAGCAGTCACTCTGTGACTGGTTGAGAAGCCTAAGTTTCCCAAGGACAGGAGCCACCAGGCATTCTTGTCACAGAGCCCCACATATAGGCTGCAGGGGCTCTGTGACAACTCAGCAACCAGCTAAGGGCCTGAGCTTAATGCAGGTCAGTGGCTGTGCCTGAGGAGACTGGGGAAAGGCTCTGTCCAACAGCATGGGCAGGAAAGAGCCCCAGCTTGTCAGTGATGGATCACCCCGCTGTAGAGATAAGGAGGTTAAGGCTCAAAGCCAATACATGGGTCCTGGTTAGCCTAGGACTGGAATCAGAGGAAAGGCTGTGTTTAAGGAACAGGAATCTCTGGAGCCAAGAAGAGGAAGGACCTACTGAGCAAGAGCTCAGCCAGGCATGCAGTGTGACGGCTGAGCGTGCACAGCCTCTGAAGACAGCAAGCAGCCCTGCGGGACACGGATCAGCCTGGGGGTCAGGTTCCAGCCACCTGGGCTCTGCTGCTTCCTGCTCGTATCTTAGAAAAATCCCTCCAGTTCTCAAACTCCCAATGGTTGAGTAAAAAGGGAATGAGGCTGCTAACTGCCTAAAAATACATCAGGTGACGTCACCCATAAGGTGCCTGGCACTGATGACCCCTGACCAGCAGTCAGACATGGCTCCCCTCATGGCACCTCCACCACTCTGTGCTGGGCTCTCCCAACAGCTGTGAGAGCAGCCACCAGTCACAGCTCTGCTCCTATCAAGAACCCTCTGGAGAATGTGCCAAAACAGTCTGATGAAGTTCCAGGTGACTTGGGGGCAGAAGGGGAACCGGCCAGGCACAGCTGGAAATTATGAAAGCTGTTTGACAGCTTCCTAGAGCATTCTCTCTTCTGCTGGGTACACGACTGAAAAACCCCCCAAACAATGGAGGTTCTGGGGTCTGAGTGGACCCAAGCACTTCCACGGTGAAAGGGGAGGCTCCTGGGCAGTGGGCAGACTACAGGCCCTGGAATGGGTCATCCTTAGGATAAACCACCCATGTCAGGTCCCCCATGTCATGTGCCAGTTCTGATCAGGAGCTGGCCCTGGGCCTGGTACCTGCCCAGGGACCCAAAGAGAGACCAAGAACCACAGCCAAGGGCCACCACTGCTTGGTGACCAGCGAGGCCTGAGCAGGCTAGAGGCACCCCAGTGCTCACTAAGCACCCACCCTGGGCCAAACAAGAGCCATGGGCAGGAGGGCCAGAGACAACAAAATCCATTACTCAGGATTCAAAGATGGTAAATGTTAAGAGGAAAAATTGCCAAGATTGCACCACTGCACCGGCAACAGAGTGAGACTCCGTCTTGAAAAAAAGAAAAGGAAAAGAAGGCGGCCAAGGTGATGGGGAATGGCTAGGGACTACAGCTGAGGGCTCAATGTTCCATGAGGGAATCAGGGATGGCCGCACTGAGGAGGTGACATCTGAGCAAGGCCCTAGGAGACAAGGGTGAAACAGCCGGGGCAGGAGGGCACGTGTGCATCCAGGGAGCAGCTGGAAGCCACAGTAGGCAGGGGGAGCAGTGAGTGAGGAGTCAGAGGTGGCAGGCCTGGCACAGAGGCCCTTGTGGTCCCTGCAGAGGTCTGAGCAGAGCAGCGGGAAGCCTCATATGAGCTTAATGCGATCACTTGGCTGCTGTGCTCAGGGGAGACTGTTGGGGGCTGGTGAAGGAGGTGACCACTTGGGAGGCTCCTGTGAGAGATACTGGTAGCCTGAAGCCGCCAGGTAGTCAGGGAGGGATGGGGAGTGGTGGGACGTGCTGTGAAAATAAAGCCACAGGGACTGTCGATGGACTGGAGGTGGCATGTGAGGGAAAGAAGAGTCTGGAAAGACACCAAGCAAATAGAAGGACAAAGGTGCCACTGACATCCTGATGGGCAAGATGTGGCCTCAACTATGGGCACAAGGGCTGAGGCGGAGTGCAGGTCTGGAGCAGTCTGGGCTGGAGATAAATCTGGGAATCTGTATCACTCGACTCTAACTGATCTGCTGCCTCCTGTGGATGGGGAAGGTCACTAAGGAACTGTTCAAGGACTGAGGCCTGGACAGGCCAATATTTACAGACAAAGGGAAGAGGAGGAACACAGTGAGGCCAGAAACTAAATCAAGGAAGGCAAGCAACTGCACTGAAAGCTCTCAGTCCCTCAGGGTGAGTCAGGCTGGGAACCAACGCCTGGCCCGGCCACTCACCAGACAGGTCGCCGGTGCCGGCAGAGGCCCCGAAGTAGTAACCGGTGGGCAGGCGCACTCCTGTGATATCAATGCAGTTCTTCCACTCATTCTTGTCCTCCAGGTCAGTCATCACCTGCAGGGTCCAGCACGCTAAGCACCCTGCAGGACAGCAGCCTGCCCTTCTGAGTCTCTGGGGCACTGGCACAGGCCCACCAGCTGCTGCTCCCACCACCCAGGTTGCTCACCGTCAGACGGCCCCGGGAGTAGCGCACAGCCAGGAAGGTGTCGTGATCGCGGTTGCGGAAGTCAGCCGTGCAGCCCGCAAGCTCAGTCCAGCGCCCATCCTTGCTGTGGTCGTAGGACAGGGAGCCATTGTTCACCATCACCGAGATGTACGGGAACACGCGCTGGGACCAAGACACCGGTTACTCCACGACCAGCCCGGCCTGTGGAGCAAGCGGGGGCACCCACCACCCCAACCCCTGGAGGCTCCTCTTATGCCAGGACCACAGAAGTCCCAGGGCCCCTTCCTCTAGACAACTGTCCAGTCCTTCCTTTCCCGCTCAGCAGGAGAGAGCAGGGGCCTACCTCAGTGGTCTCATCATTAGGGTAGGTGTCCAGGAAGATGGCTAAGCCATGGAAGTTATCTTTGCTTCCAAACACAGGCCCTAGAAGTACAAAGAGATGCTCTCACAATGGGAGAAATGAGAGCTGTCCCATGGATACCTAAAGGGCAGGCAATGCCAACATAGGTGGAGGCATGAGAGCCCAACCCATTAGCCATTCACCCAGAGAGAAGAGACCACGAAAAGAGAAAGCTGAGGTGGAAGTGGGGGTCAAGTGCATGATACAGAGGACTCAAGTTTGATGGCTGAACTGTGGGGGTACTGAGGCAGGTGTCAAGGGGTTACCCGGCCTACAAAAAACGGTGAGCTAGGAGAGACCCCTACCCAAGAGGCTCTATACCAGGGGCAGCAAACATTCTGTGAAGGGCCACCGAGGAAACAACTCAGGGTCTGTGGGCCACATGCAGTTGCAGCTGCACGGTCTTCGTGTTTTGGCTTTTTTACAACAACCATTTAAAATGATAAAACCAGGCCAACAAGGGTGTAGGGCTGAGCCACAGGACCCAGCTGTTCCTCTCCCCTCAGCGGCCAACCTTCCAGAGCCAGGCTCCTTTCGGAGGCGCAGGGCTTTATCCACAGGAGCAGCAGCTTCCTAACAGAAGAATGTGGATTGGAGACGCTGGGCCCCACAAGCCACAGGGACCCCCACCCCACCTCCCTGGGGGGCCAGCAGCCATGCCCCTACCCACCCCTGCCTGGGGCCCAGCTGAGCGAGTGCTGGCCCACCTGGCACGAGGCGGTCCCGGGTGTACCACAAAGCAATGCCGTCTCCATGGAGATTCTTCTTCCCTGTGCCGTGGACTTTGAAGTGCACGTGCATCTCCCAGTCCTTGAGGAAGCAAGGCTAGAGAGAGAGCAGAAAGGGCCGCTCAGAGCTCCCAGGGGCCTTTCAGCAAGCTGGAGGCAACCCCAGCACGGCCCCTGCTCCACAGACCTCTCTTCCCTCCCCAGCTAAGACTGGGCACTCCTTGGCACAGGACCACAAGTGCCACTGACCACAGACCCCTAAATGTTCTCAGCGTGAAGGGAAGAGATTGCTGGGCCCCAGGTGACGTGGGGGAGGCCACAGTGTCCCAAGGCTGCCTGAGGCCCAGACCCTGCCCTGCAGGTCCCAGGCTGCTCCTGAGCAGGTGGCTGCCACACTGTTCACCCTAATTACCAGTCAAACCTGTCGGCCATTTCCTTTTTATCCCCGATGCTCTTGCCCTGGAACCTTGTGCAAAGGTTACTACTCCTATTTGAGCAACAAAGGTTACAGAAAAAAAAAAAAAATTCAGAGGTATAACAACTTGTCCACAGCAGCTCAACTGCCTGGATTCACGCCCGGGACTTTCTGACTCGGAGAGCTCTGCTCTGGCTTTGGTATTTCCCAAAAGCCTGCAGGCCTTTCACATAAATTGTACCAGCCCCTTTCTAGTCACCCACATCCACTGCCTATCCTGCTAGCCAACCTTCCCAAGTGAGGAAAATCAGGCCGGGTCAGTGCTGCTGGGCCTCAGGCCCAGGTCTGGCTAGTTCTAAAACCCAGCCCTTCACCAGTTCATCTCCCAAGCCTGGCCTAAGTGTGGTAGCAGCACTGGGGATGAGAGCTGGTCAGGGTCATGCTCTGGGGCTCAGAGGCACCACCAGGTGAACTGGGGCAGGGATGGGCATTGCTTACAGCAAGGGAGAAAGCCTGGCCTTACCCACCAGGAAGTCACTTGTGAAAACTAAGGTGTCAACACACATGGTGACAAGGATCTACTTTAGGGAAGTTTGCAGATGGGTATGCAAGCAAGTGATTAAACAAAGACTCATCAGAAACGCAAATGCAAACAAGATGTTGACCTGTCAGACTGGCAACTGTTAAAAAGACCATTAACATCCAACACAGATGAGGATGAAGAGAAATGAACACAGAAGTAAAGGAACATGAACCAGTATTAATGATGGATAATTCTGGGAGGGGAACTATGGTGACTGTTTACCATGTTTGAATAACATATAATAAACATATGACTTCTGTGATCACAAAAAACTCAAATAAAAAACAAAAAAACAGTATATCCCAATGTGAGCAATCTGGTTCACATATTCACTGATGGCCCATACTCACTGGTCCCACTCTGGGCACCAGGAACCCAGATAACAAAACCTAGGCTGAGTCCCTGAGAGCCCAGAGCTAGCAAGGACCTAGAGGACATCCTGCAAGTAGTGGAACATCACAGAGTCTTCCCAGGTCTTGACAGTTCATAGGTTTCAGAACATTTGCAGATTCTATAGGAAGCAACTGAGAGGTGATGAGAATTAGCTTCCAAGGATAGAGGGACAAGGAGTCTAAGTCCAAGACCTGCTGAGGGCAATGGAAGACCTTGCTCTGGGTTGGGTTTGCATGAAAACTGCAACCCAAGAGTAACAGTAACTAGAGGCTGGGCGTGGTACCTCTCACCTGTAATTCCAGAATTTTAGGAGGCTGAGGCGGGCAGATCACCTGAGGTTGGGAGTTCCAGATCAGCTGACCAACATGGAGAAACCCTGTCTCTACTAAAAACACAAAATTAGCCAGGCGTGGTCTGGTGCATGCCTGTAATTCCAGCTACTAGGGAGACTGAAGCAGGAGAATCGCTTGAACACGGGAGGCAGAGGTTGTGATGAGCCAAGATCACACCATTGCACTTCAGCCTGGGCAACAAGAGCAAAACTCCATCTCCAAAAAAAAGTAACTAGAAAGACACTCCCAGGCACCCAGGGACCGTGGCGCACCTCTGGGTCCTCTCAATCTCTGGAATCAGACTAAGGTGACTCACTCAGGGCACAAATTTTTCTACAAACAATTGTGCAAATGCAGTATCTGGCACACAATCATAACTAGGAACACAAAGACAAAATATGAAGACATAAGGAAACAGAAAAAGAAGAAAAAAACAAAAAAGAAAACAGACCAACAAGAACCTTGGATATTATACTTTCAAATACCTAGATATAATCAAGAAGATAAAAGGTTGTTAATTTTGGCAGATAACTGAAATTTTTTTAAAAATTGCACTGAAAATATTCCAGACTAAAAAATATAACTAAAATGAACAGCATAATGGATAGGTTTAACAACAGATTAAAAACAGCTGAAGAGAAAATTAGTGAACTCAAGAGTCTCATAAAAACACCCACAATGAAGGAGGGAGAACAAAAGAATAGCAGATATAGAATTGTGGGTAAGAAAGAAGAAACAGTGAGAGAGGCTAAGACTCATATAATTGGGATTCCACATTGAGATGTGAGAGAACAGGGCAAAGGAATATTTAAAGATGTCTAAGCACTTACTAAAACTGATTCAAAGACATGCCACAACTTTAAAACTCCTACAAACCAAAGGAGTTGACTAAAAAGAAAACCATACTTAGGCACAAAAAAAGAAGGGAGGGATAGAGAAAACAAAGAAAAACAGATAATTTTTTTAACATGAAAGTATTTTTTTTTTTTTTTTTGAGACAGAGTCTCTCTCTGTCACCAGGCTGGAGTGCAGTGGCGCCATCTTGGCTCACTGCAACCTCCATCTCCTGGGTTCAAGCAGTTCTCCTGCCTCAGCCTCCCGAGTAGCAGGGATTACAGCCTCCCAGCTAATTTTTGTATTTTTAGTAAAGACAGGGTTTCACAATATTGGCCAGGCTGGTCTTGAACTCCTGACCTTGTGAGCTGCCCACCTTGGCCTCCCAAAGTGCTGGGATTACAGGCATGACCCACTGTGCCTGGCCAAAAGTATTTTTTTCTAATTTTTTTTCCTGGGTCACAGCTCCAGGCAATCCTGAGAATGTGCGCCACAAAAGTATTTTTTCTTTTCAACTTTTATTTTAGAAACGGGGACTACATGTACAAGTTAGTTACAGGGGTATATTATACCCAGGCAGGGAGCATAGTACTCCATAGGTAGATTTTTTTTTGAAACAGTTTCACTTTTGTTGGCCAGGCTGGAGTGCAATGGCACGATCTCAGCTCACTGCAACCTCCAGCGTCTCGGTTCAAGCGATTCTCCTGCCTCAGGCTCCAGTAGCTGGGATTACAGGCATGCACTGCCACGCCTTGCTATCGAATAGGTAGTTTTTTAACCCACATCCTCCCCCTTCTGGTTAGTCTGGAGTGTCTGTTGTTCCCCTGAAAAACAATCTTGGCCAGGTACAGTGGCTCGTGCCTGTAACCCCAGCACTCTGGGAGGCCGCAGTGGGTGGATCACTTGAAGTTGAGACCAGCCTGGCCAACATGGTAAAACCCCATCTCTACTAAAAATACAACAATTAGCCAAGTGTGATGGTGTGTAGCTGCAATCCCAGCTAGGAGAAATGTCTGAATCTGCGGCGGGGGGTGGTGAGGGGAGCTGGGGGCAGACACTGCAGTGAGCCAAGATTGCACCACTGCACTCCAGCATGGGTGACAGAGTAAGACTCTGTCTCAAACAAACAAACAAACAAAAAACCCAGATAATCTTAAAAGAAAAGCAACCAGACTTACTACCACACAATAATAGTGGGAGACTTTAACACCCCATTGTCAATATTAGATCAACCAGACAGAAAATTAACAAGGATATCCAGGACTTGAACTCAGACCTGGAACAAGCAAACCTAATAGACATTTACAGAACTCTCCACCCCAAATCCACAGGATATACATTCTTCTCAGCACCACATCACACCTACTCTAAAAGTGACCACATAACTGGGAGTAAATCACTCCTCAGCAAATGCAAAAGAATGGAAATCATAACAAACAGTCTCTCAGACCACAGTGCAATCAAATTAGAACTCAGAATTCAAAAACTAACTCAGAACCGCACAGCTTCGTGGAAACTGAACAACTTGCTCTTGAATGTTGACTGGATAAACAATGAAATGAAGGCAGAAATAAAGATGTTCT
>NW_016107793.1:1305003-1308180 GCF_001604975.1 Cebus imitator
AAAAAAAAAAAAAAAAAAAAAAAAAAAAAAGAAAAGCAACCAGAGGGAAAAAAAAGATTACCCTCAAAAGAGGAATAATTAACCTGATACCTGACTTCCCAACAGAAACAGTGGGAGCAAGAAAACAGCTGACTGATATGTTTGGAGATAATGGAAGATAACAGTCAGTATGGGATCCTACATTCAGCAAATGTATCCTTCAAGAATGAAGGTAAAACTGAGATATTTTGAGACAAACAAGTAAACAAAAACCAAAAGAATTCATTAGCAGACTCACACTTTCATTCTTCACGGAGAAAAAAAAAGATCCCCATCCGGATGTAAAGTCAGATTCCAGAAGAAATGAAGAACAACAAATACAGAGAATATAAGGGTGAAAATCTAAATATCTGACTGCATTAAACAATGGGTCGTATGAATTAAAACAGGATAATTAAAATAAATGACAACAATAAATGGAGTTAAAGTGTGCTAAGATCCTTGCACTGTCCAGGAAGAAGGTAAAGTGTACATTATCATTAGACTTTGGTAAACATGAATGCCTGCTTTAAACTCTACAGTTACCACTTAAAATTGAGAAAAGAGGCATATAACTTTCAAGCTAGGAGAAGAGGAAAAACAGGATAATAAAAATTAACCTAAAAGAAGTCAAGACTAGAGAAAAAAATGAACAGAGAATAGGCAATTTGAATATAAGGCATAAGACAACAGATTAAACCCAATGTATCACTATTTCACTTGAATTCAGGAGATGGAAGTTGTGCTGAGCTGAGATTGCGCCACTGCACTCTACATTTCATTAAATGTAAATGGATTAAATGCTAAATAAAAAACAAAACCTAACTAGGATCTCGGTATTATTTCCTACAACTGCATGTGAATCTATAATTATGTCAAAATAAAAAGTTCAATTTGAAAAGTAAAGAGGCCAGGCGTGGTGGCTCACCCCTGTAGTCCCAGCACTTTGGGAAGCCAACGTGCTTGAGCCTAGGAGTTCAAGACTAGCCTGGGCAACATAGCAAGACCCCATCTCTACAAAAATAGTAACAACAGTATATACAGGATCAGAGATCTAAAGAGCTAAAGCCTGGCTGGTTGATCCACCTGCCTCAACCTCCCAAAGTGCTGGGATTACTACAGGCACGAGCCGTCGCTCCTGGGCTATTATTGTTATTTTAATCTCTGTCACCCAAGTTGGACTGCAGTGGTACAATCTTGGCTCACCGCAACCTTCGCCTCCTGGGCTTAAGTGATTCTCCTGCCTCAGCCTCCCAAGTAGCTGGGATTATAGGCACACACCACCATGCCTGGCTAATTTTTTGTATTTTAGTAGAGATGGAGTTTCACCATGTTGCCCAGGGTGGTTTCGAACTCCTGAGCTCAGGCAATCCACCCACCTCGGCCTCCCAAAGTGCTGGGATTACAGGCGTGAGCCACCACGTCCAGCCTGGAATGGCTATTATTTTAAAAATAAATAGCCAGGCATGGTGGCTCACGCCTGTAATCCCAGCACTTAGGGAGGCCGAGGTAGGCAGATCATGAGAGGAGTTCGAGACAAGCCTGGCAAACACAGTGAAACCACGTCTCTACTACAAATACAAAAGTTAACTGGGCATGGTGGCATGTGGCTGTAACCCCAGCCACTTGGGAGGCTGAGGCAGGAGAATCATTTGAATCCCAGAGGCAGAAGTTATGGTGAGCTGAGATTGCGCCACTGCACTCTAGCCTGGGTGACAGAGCGAGACTCCCATCTCTAAATAAATAAATAAATAAACAAACAAACAAACAAAACAAACGTTGGCAAGGATGTGGAGAAATTGGAATCCTTGGGCATTGCTAATTGGAATGTAAAATGATGCAGTTGCTACAGAAAACAGTTTGGTAGGCCAGACGCAGTGGCTCATGCCTGTAATCCCAGCACTTTGGGAGGCCAAGCCAGGCGGAAACAAGGTCAAGAGATCAAGACCATCCTGGTCAACACGGTGAAACCCCATCTCTACTAAAAATACAAAAATTAGCTGGGTATGCTGGTGTGTACCCGTAATCCTAGCTACTCAGGAGCCTGAGGCAGGAGAATTGCTTGAGCCCAGAAGGCGGAGGTTGCACTGAGCCAAGATCACGCCATTGCACTCCAGCCTGGAGACACAGCAAGCTTCTGTCTCAAAAAAGGAAGGGAAAGGGAAAGGGAAAAGGAAAGGGAAAGGGAAAGGAAAGGAAACAGTTTGGTAGTCCTCAAAAAGTTAAAATTAGAACAACTGTATGATCCAGAGATTCTACTTCCTAGTTATACACTGAAAGTAGGATTCAAAGAGATACTTGTATACCAATGTTCAGAGCAGCATTATTCACAATGGCAAAAGATGGAAACAACCCAAGTGTCCATTATGAACAGATGCATAAATACACAGAATATGGTCTAGACATACACACACACACACACACACACACAAGAATATTACTCAATGACAAAATGGAATGCACTACTGATACATACTACAACATACTACAGTATGGAGGAAACTTGAAGATATGCTAAGTAAAATAAGTCAGACAAAGAGGACAAATATTGCATGCCTCCATTTATATGAGATGCCGAGAATAGTCAGATTTATAGAGATGAGATAGAATGGTGGTTGCCAGGGACTACAGGGATGGGAGTTATTGTTAAATGGGTAGGGAGTTTCAGTTGGGATGATGAAAGAGTTCCGGAAATGGATGGTGGTAATGGCTACACAGCAATATGAAGGCACTTAATGCCTGACCTGTGCACTTAAAAATGGTTAAAATGGGCCAGGCGCAGTAGCTCATGCCTGTAATCCCAGCACTTTGGGAGGCCAAGGTGGAAGGATTGCTTGAGGCCAGGAGTTCGAGACCAGCCCGAGCGGCATAATGAGACCCCATCTCTACAAAAAATTAAAAAAAAAAAATTAGCCAGGCACAGTATGTAGCACATGCCTGTAATCCCAGCTACTTAGGAGGCTGAAGCAGGAGGATCACCGGAGTCCACGAGTTTGAGGCTGCAATGAGCTAGGATTGTGGCACTGCCTGGGTAACAGAGCAAGACCCTGTCTCTAAAAAAAAATTTTTTTAAGGTCAAAAACTGGTTAAGCCGGGCATGGTGGCTCACGCCCGTAATCCAAACACTTTGGAGGCCAAGGCAGGCGGATCACCTGAGGT
>NW_016107793.1:1309035-1310447 GCF_001604975.1 Cebus imitator
AAAAAAAAAAAAAAAAAAAGAAAAATATTTTGAGAAATTTAATTTTCTTGCATGTATAGATACATAAGTACAACAATCAAAACATTTTTTAGATAGTCATTACATCTTTTAAATGCCATTGTTAGGCTGAGCGTGTTCGCTCATGCCTGTAATCCCAGTGCTCTGAGAGGCCAAGGTAGGAGGACTGCTTGAGCCCAGGTTCAAGACCAGCCTAGGCAACACGGCAAAACTCCACTTCTACCAAAAAGAAAAAAAAAAAAAAATTAGCCAGGCATGGTGGTGTGCGCCTGTAGTCCGAGCTACTCAGGAGGCTAATGTGGGAGGATGACGCCCAGGAGACTAAGGCTGCAGTGAGCTGTGATCACACCATTGCATTCCAGCCTAGGTGACCAAGTAAGATCCTTGTCTCTAGGGAAAAAAAACAAAAAAGGCAGGGTCCAGTGGCTCACGTCTGTAATCCTAGTGCTTTGGTAGGCTAAGGTGGGTAGATCACAAGGTCAGGAGATCAAGACCATCCTGGCTGACATGGTGAAACCCTATCTCTACTGAAAATACAAAAAATTGGCCAGGTGCGGTGGCACGTGCCTATAGTCCCAGCTACTCGGGAGGCTGAGGCAAGAGAATCGCTTGAACCTGGGAGATGGAAGTTGCAGTGAGCCACGATAGCGCCACTGTACTCCAGCCTGGGCAACAGAACGAGACTCCATCTCAAAAAAAAAAAAAAAGCCACTGTTTCAATGTCAACATATAGCCTACTAAACAGTTTCATAAATTGATGGATTTAACCATGAAAAAGGCTAAAATAGTAAATTTTATGTTATATGCATGTACAACAATAAAAACAAAGCCCCCCGAAGCATAGTCATATGCCATTTATTATTTTCATTGTTATTTATTTATTTATTTATTTTTTTGAGATGGGGTTTCACCATGTTGGTCAGGCTGGTCTTGAACTCCTGGCCTCAGGTGATCTGCCTGCCTCGGCCTTCCAGAGTGCTGGGATTACAGGCGTGAGCCACCACGCCAGGCCAGTCATATGCCATTTGTAAGAAAAAACTCTAAAACATTAAGAAATGGGAAAAAGTAAAAGGACGGAAAAAAATATATTATGCAAACACTAACCAAGAGCAAACTTCTGCTCTTTGAGGAAGACACAGTTGCAGGTGGTGTGGAGCTATGGTCCGCCCGCTCCTGCTCCTGGCTCACCACTGTTTGTTCTGGCTGAGGAACAAGTTGGTCAGGAAGTCTCACAGTAGCCACGGCATTTATTTATTTTATTTTATTTTTATTATTTTGTTTTTAAGACAGAGCCTCGCTCTGTCACCCAGGCTAGAGTACAGGGGCACAATCTCAGCTCACTGCAACCTCAGCCTCCCAGGTTCAGGCAATTCTCCTGGCTCAGCCTCCTGAGT
>NW_016107793.1:1311242-1314552 GCF_001604975.1 Cebus imitator
TAGCTGGGCATGGTGGCGCGTGCCTGTAATCCCAGCGACTCAGGAGGCTGGGGCAGGAGAATTGCCTGAACCCGGGAGGCGGAGGTTGCGGTGAGCCGAGATCGCGCCATTGCACTCTAGCCTGGGTAACAAGAGCGAAACTCCGTCTCAAAAAAATAAAAAATAAAAAAAAATAAATAAAGATACTGGCAAAACATCCATGGAGCCAGAGGTGACAATTCACCGAATCTGAATCACTCCAATGAGCTGCAACATAAAATCCCTGGAAAAGGTGTGTGCTGACTTGATCAAAGGAGCAAAGGAAAAGAATCTCAAAGTGAAAGGACCAGTTGGAATGCCATCTACCCTGGTGGGATTCTTAATAACAAAAGATTCCATTTACCCAGAGATAGATAAATCTAAGTTTTTGTATGTACCTAATTATTTGGCCTCAAAACATATAAAACAGAAACCAACAAACTACAAAGATACAGACAAATCCATATAAAGAAATGTTTTTAACACTTTTTTTTTCAGATGGGATCTTACTATGTTGCTCGGGCTGTTTTTGAACTCCTGGGCTCAAGCTATCCTCCCGCCTCAGCCTCCCCAGTAGCTAAGACTTACAGACACATGTCACCTTTCCTAGCCACACAGAGAAATTTTTAACAAAGCTCTTTTTTTAAATTTTTTTGAGACAGAGTCTTCTCGCTCCGTAATCCAGCCTGGAGTGCAGTGGCGCGATCTCAGCTCACTGTAGCCTCCACCTCCTGGGTTCAAGCGATTCTCCTGTCTCAGCCTCCTGAGTAACTGGGACTACAGGCACAAGCCACCATGGCCAACTAACTTTTTGTATTTTTAGTAGAGACGGGGTTTCACCATGTTGGCCAGGATGGTCTCAATCTCCTGACCTCGTGATCCACCCACCTCAGCCTTCCAAAGTGCTGGGATTATAGCCATGAGCCGCCACGCACGGCACAAAGCTCGCTTAGCAACTAATAAAAGTGAGCAGACAAAAATATGAGAAAGGCTGTAGAAGATCTGAACTCAGGCCGTGCATGAGTTTGGCACTTTGGGAGGCATGAGTAATACCAGCACTTTGGGAGGCTGAGGCAGGTGGAGCATGAGGTCAGGAGATCAAGACCAACCTGACTGACACGGTGAAACGCTATCTCTACTAAAAATACAAAAAATTAGCTGGGCATGGTGGCATGGATCTGTAGTCCCAGCTACTCGGGAGGCTGAGGCAGGAGTATTGCTTGAACCCAGGACATGGAGGTTGCAGTGAGGCCGAGATCACACCATTGCACTCCAGCCTGGGTAACCAATCGAGACTCCATCTCAAAAAAACAAAATAAGATGTGAACTCAATCTTAACCCTGGCCGCACAGCAGACCCACCTGGGGAATGCGGAAAGCAAACTTGACCTAAAGATCCTAAATAGCACACTGTAAACAACAAGTACAGAATCCACATTCATTGCAAGCACAATCAGAATGTTTCTCCCCCCCCCCCAAAAAAAACCTTATAACTCAATGAAGACAGTTGCAGGTGAAAAAAAAGAAAAAAGAAAAAAAAAAAACCTGACAATGATGCAATTAAATTAGCTATCTAACGATAATAAACAATTTTTAAAAGATAACTAAAATAGCCCTTATGTATTTGAAAACTTTAAAAATATATATCTCATGGCTGGGCACACTGGTTCACGCCTGTAATCTCAGTACTTTGGGAGGCTGAGGCAGGTGGATCACAAGGTCAGGAGATTGAGACCATCCTGGCTAACACAGTGAAACCCAGTCTCTACTAAAAACCCAAAAAATTAGCCGAGTGTGGTGGCATACACCTGTAGTCCCAGCTACTTGGGAGCTGAGGCAGGAGAATCACTTGAACCTGGGAGGTGGAGGTTGCAGTGAGCAGAGATCACACCACTGCACTCCAGCCTGTACAACAGAGTAAGACTCCATCTCAACAACAACAAAAAAAAACAAAAAATAAATATATCTCACATATACAAAAGTCAGCCCAGATTTCAAACGGTCTCTTTGGTGCCCAGGAGTTTTCTGCACCTGGGGATGACACCCTGAAGACCAGGCTGCTGCAAGACTGGCCTCAGAGCAGAAGAGCAACTGAG
This sequence comes from Cebus imitator, assembly GCF_001604975.1. Classification (NCBI taxonomy): domain Eukaryota; kingdom Metazoa; phylum Chordata; class Mammalia; order Primates; family Cebidae; genus Cebus; species Cebus imitator. The sequence goes on from NW_016107793.1 coordinate 1,313,356, forward strand.
AGAGGGAGGTGGAAAAGGAAAACCCACACACCCATCCCCAGCATGTTCACAGGGAGGCTGGTTTCAGGAAAGAGCACACAAGACAGTGGAGGAGGATCTGGAAACTGACTCCTCCAGGACTATGCAAGCCTTAGAAAGTCTCCATGACCCCAGATTAAAACTGTAGATTAGCAGAGACATACTATGATACAGACAACAGAAAGCCTCTGGAGGATTTTAACCAAGCAAGGTGCAGGTTAGAAACGATTCATAAGCTGCTTTTGGGAACAAACATGATATGGCCACAGTTCTTAACCCTGGCTGCACAGTGGACCCACCTGGGAGCTCAGAAAGCTTAATGCCTTGACCCTACACCAGGCCAACTGAATCACTTGACAGTAAGAGGCTATTTTACAGTTAGGCAGTTTCCACATCTCTGCTTGCAATGAAATGGTATGCAGATGTAATCAATAGCCGAAACATCATTAAAAGTTTTGATAAAAGATCGCTGCATGTTGGGTTTATAAACCAAAAGAAGTTCAAAGTATTCAGTGATACTGCTATACCAAAACTCCCTCTGTGCCAGGCACAGTGGTGGCGGGCACCTGCAGTCCCAGATACTCAGAGGCTGAGGTGGGAAGATTGTTTGAGTCCAACAGTTAAAGGTAAGACTGGGCAACATAGTAAGATCCCATCTCTAATAAAAATTTAAAATTTAAAAATTAACCCCACCTCCATCTCCATCTACTACTATATAAGGGAATGCAATGTCTCAGAATTCATGTACATAAAAACAAAAAGTAGAAGTGGTAGTAAACTTGTCTTATTCTGACAGGAGTATCAATACAGATGGGGGTCGGGGGATGACATCTCACTGAGATCTCACGTTTCAAAAAATGTTTACTTTTGTATAATTATTCAAAAACTGTGTAATGCATTTACCTTTATCAAGTGTGTACAGATAATTACAATAATTCCAAATTAAATATTAAAACTTAGTTTCACAGTCTCAACAAAGTTAAAAAGTTTAAATTATTATACTTATTTTACTTGCAGAAGAACATGGTAGGCTAATGAATAACATTTTCAAGCATTAAATATATTGCATTAGGATAAAATTATGTGTATATGTGAAAATACAAGTTCAATTAAAAAACTGATGTACTGGCCGGGCGCGGTGGCTCAAGCCTGTAATCCCAGCACTTTGGGAGGCCGAGG
>NW_016107793.1:1314866-1321090 GCF_001604975.1 Cebus imitator
GGCCAGACACAGTGGCTCATACCTGTAATCCTAGCACTTTGGGAGGCCAAGGTGGGCAGATCACTTGAAGCCAGAAGTTTGAGACTAGCCTCACCAATGTGGCAAAACCTCATGTTTACTAAAAGTACAAAAAATTAGCTGGGTGTGGTGGTGTGCGCCTGTAATCCCAACTACTCGGGAGGCTGAGGCAGGAGAATCACTTGAACCTGTGTGAGGTAGAGGGTGCAGTGAGCCGAGATTGCACCATTGCACTCCAGCCTGGGTGACAGAGAACAACTCTGTATCTCAAAAAAAAAAAAAGTATATATATATACCATTTGAGTTTATTCGTACTGTTTAAAAGAAAGTGGGTATTGGCCAGGTGTGGTGGCTCATGCCTATACTCCCAGTACTTTGGGAGGCTGAGGTCGGGGATTGCCTGAGGTCAGGAGTTCAAGATCACCCTGGCCAACATGGTGAAACCCCATCTCTACTAAAAATACAAAAACTTGCTGGGCATGATGGTGAGTGCCTGTAGTCCCTACTCAGGAGGCTGTGGCAGAACCCGGGAGTCAGAGGTTGCAGTGAGCCAAGATAGCACCACTACACTCCAGCCTGGGAGACAGCGAGACTCAATTTCAAAAAAAAAAAAAAAAAAAAAGGTGGATATCAAATTGCAATATGCTGTTATCCTTTGCAAATACTTAATGACAATTTTTGATGCCAACTTCCACAAAGCTCAAGGGGATATATAATATCAGGTTGCTACAACAGCAAATTGCTACAACAGCAAAAAAAGCTTAAAGACCACTGTCTCAGCCTCCACACAAGATCCCCAAAAGGATAAGGCCTGAGCAGCCTCTTCAGCCTCCCCAGGTCCTATGCTGCAGCCACCAGGCACTTACAGTTTTAGTCACCTCTGAGCCACTCCTTAATCTGGACCACTCCGCCCCCACACCACAGCAGGAGCTATCTTATGGCTGCTGGGAAGACAGCAGGTGTTCAGTGAATGTTTGCCCGAGTACGTGCCTTTCTCGGATGGGGTGAATGAAAGGGATAAAATAGAGAAAAGTTTAGAAAGCATCTCTACAGCTTATTAAAGAAGAGGCAGTTCTTGGGAAATACTGAACAGAAAATTCTGATTTCTAAGCAGTTTCTTTCGAGAATTTATAGGAAGCACTCCAAATGTTTCAGGAGTATCAGCAGAGCCAAATAGAAAGGTGGAGGAGGAAAGGCAAAGCAATTGTATTCCAGACTGAAAATTCAATAAAGGCAAGTACAGAAGCCTCTCAGTCCTGTGGCATCACAAGCCATGGATGATGACAACCATCAGCTATCTACAGCCGAAATTTAAGCCACTGTCTTAGATCTGTCTATTACTTATAACCAATCCTGATTTCTACAGTTCCAGCATTATTTGCATCTTGCTTTAAAGAAAAAAAAATGTAATGCTATACTGAACTCATTTCCATGAAAAATATAAGGCTGAATTACCATTTCTTAAAAATATATGAAAGCCCAAAGACAGAATAATATGACAGAATGTACTCGGGGGAGATAAAGTGGTTAATGAAGAACTGTCTGAGTGGGTGGCACTTGAACTGAGACTTAACAGATGAGAAGGAACCAAGCAGGCATGAGGAGCCAGGAGGCAGTGTCCCAGACAGAGGGAACAACAGGTGCAAAGGTGCTGAGGCAAGAAGACAGCCAGGAAGGCTGGAACAAAATTAACAGAGAGAATGAAGACGCACCAGGGGCCAGATTGTGCAGACATAATGCATGCTTACTCCTTCAGAGAGGACCCCAAGCTCTGAGGATCAGAGTGAAAGCTGAACAAAGTAACCCCAGATGCCACTAACGGCAGTGTGGAGGCAAAGGGCACGAAGAGGAGGAGCTGGACGGGCAGACCAGGCAACACAAGGACAGTGTGGGTTCCCAGAACTAAACAAGAAAGTCAACCAGCAGGGACCAGAGAGCAGGGTGATAAAAGAAAACTAGAACACTGGCCAACAGCTTAAGCCATGGGAAGAGTTGAGATCATGCAAGTTGGGACAGCAGCAGGTCCCGCTCCAAGCTGTAACTCAGCCCCAAATTATTCTTCTTTCCCCCTTTTCCTCATCTTGACTGCCTCAGTGTGGAGTCCGTGTAGCAGCTGTCGTTGGCCACTGCTCACATACTACATACTCCAGGGCAAAGGACACAGACACTAAAACTACCCACAGGTTGTTCTTCCACACCACTGATGACAAGACCCTCAACCAAGCACTGGGAAAAGGGTTCTAAGGGGTTCCTCCACTGTCCAGGCAGAGAGTGTCAAGTATGTCGAGTGAACTGCTGGGCTTAGGGATCAGACAGATCAGAGTTAAAATACTGTTCATGTCATTCGCTAGCTGTGTTATCTTTGCATAGTCATGAAAGCCATCTTTTTCAAACAGCTTGTTTGGAAATTAAGTGCAGCTGGGTGCCGCCGCTCACGCCTGTAATCCCAGCACTTTGGGAGGCCAACGCGGGCAGATCACGAGATCAAGAGATCGAGACCATCCTGGCCAACATGGTGAAACCCCATTTCTACTAAAAATACAAAAATTAGCTGGATGTGATGGCGCGCGCCTGTAGTCCCAGCTATTCGGGATGCTGAGGCAGGAGAATCGCTTGAATCCGAGAGGTGGAGGCTGCAGTGAGCCAGATCTCGCCACTGCACTCTAGCCTGACGACAGAGCGAGACTCCGTCTCAAAAAAAGAAAAAAGAAAAATAATATTAAATGTAAGAAGGCATGGCAAGGTCAGTGCCTAACACACGGCAAAACATCTAATAAAGATCCAGTTAGCTCGGTTCTTCCCACTATTGAGGGGATTCAAGTCAGACAGCCTGACAGTTCCACTACTTTCTGGCTATGTAACTTTGGGTAAGGCACTTTCAAACCTGAAACTTAGCTTCTTAGTGGGTAAAACGGAGATAACATTACTTATTTCGCATGGATTTTGAAGGAAGTGAGGAGGACGTAGAGTGCCAAGCGCAGCTCCTGACACATAGTAAGTACACAATACCCATCGCCTCTCATTATTGGTAGGTGTGACCAAGATGGGGAAAAGGCCAGGGACGGAGGTACAAACCTATAAACCAAGCTCGGCTCTCAGCTGCTTGGGAGGCAGGGACTAGCAGCCGACTGAACAGTACGCCTAGCCTCTTGAGAACCACTCACCTGGTGGTTCCAGATAGAGCCCTCTTTGCTGCGCTCGTCAGGGGTCAGACGTACGTACTGGCTCGTGAGCATAGTGCTGCCCTGGAAGTCCCAGAGGGGCATAGAGCTGGAACCGACCCCTGTGGGCAGAGACAGGTGCTAAGAGGCGACGCCAGGAATGGCCTCGCCAAAAGAGGCAGGAAACCCACAGAGATGCTCTGCTCAGGAGAAAGGGCACGCCTTCCCCCAGCCCTGTTCAGCCTCTCCCTCACCCTTCACTCATTCCCCCCTCAAGGGCTTCACCTTGGTAAGGCTTAATGAGCGAATGCTCCCGCTTTAGATGTTCACTGTTGCCGTCAGTTATATCCGCAGCTACAGACCCCAGCAACAAAAGAAGAAAGAGAGGTGTAGTGGGGCCAGGGCCGGGGCCGGGAAGCCCAGGCCTTCCCAGGCACCGCCGGCCCCAGCCCCAAAGCCAAAACCACCCTTCCGCCGCCATTCTCCTCAGCTCTCCGCCACTTCCGCCCCAGAACTTCCGCCTTCCGGGTGTTCTATCTAATTGCCTCCGGCCGGAAGCTCTTCAACTTTAGTGTCGCCAGGGAGTCAAACAGCAAAGCCTCCGCAGCACAGTGGGCGGCAGCTTCATTGACCGGGCAACCTCCCATCCTGGTTGAGTGCAGTTCCATCTCCTTGGAGGCTCCAAGGCACATGCCGGCCAGCCCCAGCAGTGGGTTCTTACGAGCGACAAGAGCTGTAACCAGTCACGGAACAGCACGTTAGGCTTGAGAGCCAATGAGGAGCAGAGGGATGGTTGGAGCCGGCGGGAGCACCAGGGCAGGCTGGAACTTGCAGTTTTTCTTGGGCGCTCTAATGGGCCGGATGCCCGAAGACTAGGACATCCTGGGCCTCTGGCCACAAATCCGGTCTGTGGAATAACATTTTCTAGTCCTGGAGAAAGGAGCTCTGCATTGAAGGCGGAGTCCTGGATTCCAACCCTTGGCCTCCCCGGGTGGCCCTGGGCAAGCCTTTAAGCCGTGCCTGCCGTCAGGCGCTCCAGCTTCGTGCCTTTGGAGACATACTTCCCAGCTGAGGACCTCCACTGCCCTCAGGTCCTCAGGCCTACTCGGGTTGAAGCAAGAGGAACAGACATGGATCCTGGCCTGGGACCCCAGTGATGACTGGAACTCATCCCTATGCAAAAGAGCGCAGTGCCCGGTACAGCAAGAAGCGTCCGTGAAAGGCCCAGGAAAACTGGTGGCCTGCAGCTGAATAGAGCTCTGTTTTGCCTGCTAACATTCTAATGTGACTTAGCTGCATATTTATTTATTTAGTTAGTTAGTTGAGGTGGAGTCTCGTTCTGTCGCCCAGGGTGGCGTGCAGTTGTGCAATCTCCGCTCACTGCAACCTCCACCTCCTGGGTTAAAGCAATTCTCCTGCCTCAGCCTCCCGAGTGGCTGGGACTACAGGCATGCATCACCACGCCCGCCTAATCTTTGTATTTTTAGTAGAGACGGGGTTTCACTGTGTTGGCCAGGATGGTCTCATCTCCTGACCTCGTGATCTGCCCACCTCGGCCTCTCAAAGTGTTGGGATTACAGGCGTGAGCCACCGCTCCCGGCCTACCAATATTTTAAAGTCAGAATATGTACATTCACGTGAGAAATCCAGACTTCCAGTTTTTTATGAAAAAAAGAAAAAAGGAAGAAGAAAAAGACCTAGGCACACATTCCCAAAGCAGAACAATAGGCTGGAGCTGAATCTCCACAAATACCTTCCTCTTCTAAGCTGGTCCCCACCTGGCCACTAACTTACAGCACTTGCCTGGCCCCTCTAGATACTTGAATCAATGACGTCTGTTACAGATCACAGGGAGGGCTGTTGGTTGGTTGCTCCTTTTAGAAACTGCCCTCTTAGCTGGGCGCAGTGGCTCACGCCTGTAATCCCAGCACTTTGGGAGGCCGAGGCGGGTGGATCACGAGGTCAAGAGATCCAGACCATCCTGGTCAACATGGTGAAACCCCATCTCTACTAAAAATACAAAAATTGGCTGGGCATGGTGGCGTGCGCCTATAGTCCCAGCTACTCGGGAGGCTGAGGCAGGAAAATTGCTTGAACCCAGGAGGTGGAGGTTGCGGTGAGCCGAGATTGCGTTGCACTCCAGCCTGGGTAACAAGAGCGAGACTCCGTCTCAAAAAAAAAAAGAAACTGCCCTCTTAAATGAATTAACTTATTCAAGATTGAAGAGTGAATCTTTTCAGGGTTATATATGTGTATATATATATATATATATATATATTTTTTTTTTTTTTTCTTTTTTAGAGACTGGGTCTCACTATGTTGTCCAAGCTGGAGTGCAGTGGCTATTCACAGGCACGATCCCACTACTGATCAGCACGGGAGTTTTGACCTGCTCTGTTTCCGACCTGGACCAGTTCACCCCTCCTTAGGCAACCTGGTGGTCCCCTGCTCCCGGGAGATCACCATATTGATGCCGAACTTAGTACGGATACCCAATTGGCAGACCGCACTACAGCCCAGAACTCCTGGGCTCAGGCGATCCTCCCACCTCAGCCTCCTGAGTAGCTGGGACTACAGGCACGTGCCATCGTGCCCAGCTGGGTCATATATTTTTAATTAGCTTTTTTATTATTAAAGTCACAGATTCTAGCCAGGCATGGTGGTTCACACCTGTAATCCCAGTACTTTGGGAGGCTGAGGTGGGTGGATCACTTGAGGCTAGGAGTTTGGGACCAGCCTGGCCAACATCATGAAACCCTGTCTCTACAAAAAATTAGCTAGTTGTGGTGGTGCACACTTGTAGTCCCAACTACTCAGGAGGCTGAGGCATGAGGATCACTGGAACCCAGGAGAAGGAGGCTGCAGTGAGCCAAGATCTTGCCACTGCATTCCAGCGTGGGCAATGGAGTGAGACTGTCTCAAAAGAAAAAAGGGGGAAAAAGTCACACATTCTTGTGGTGTGTGTGTGAGACAGAGAACAGATATACAAGACACAACAAGCTGGGTGTGATGGCTCATGCCTGTAATCCCAGCACTTTGGGAGGC
>NW_016107793.1:1321952-1323376 GCF_001604975.1 Cebus imitator
AAAAAAAAAAAAAAAAAAAATCTTCTGCCACTCCCCTCCCAAGGATTGTGCCCTTGCAGAGATTTATCTGTACCTATACAAACAAAAACATGCACATTCCATGGGACTTCCATGGGGACTGGGATTTTTGTCAGCTATGATCACTACTGAATCCCTGGCATCTGCAATAGTGCTTGTCACATAGGAGGTGGTTAATAAGTAATTAGTGAAAGAATGAATGTTTGCTCTAGAACCTGGAATTGGGTCATGAAGAATCAGTAGGAGTTTTCCGGGAAAGGTAAAGGCATTCTCAGCAGAGATAAGAGGAGCTGCAATCTAGGGAGAGATGCCTGAGAGCGGATGAAATACAAGCAGTTTGGAATGGCTGAGAAGTTGGAATTGGGGGTTAGGGGGAGCAGAAGCCAAAACTCAAAGGGCCGTCAATTTCCAACTGAGGAACATGGCCTTTTCCCAGAACTCAATGGGATAGTTCTAAGCATGGGAGTGAGCAATGTGACAAATAGACTGAATTCATCATGACCAGAGGAAGAGGGTAAGGCCTAAGCCAAGGAGATCTCCACAGAGAAGAAGGATCAGAAGTCCCAGCCCAAGAGTACTTATCGGGAACTGATGCTCTGTGGGCAGCCAGGAAGGGAGAAGTGGAGAATGGTGCTCTGTGGGTGGAAGCACTCCACCACTCTCAAGGCATGGAGAAGACTAGATAAGGGCTAAGAGATGGGAAGAGCCAGGGTTAGCTGTGGTGAAGATGTGGTCAGAGCTGGAACTGCATCCATGCTGGAGGGGTGGGAAGAGGTATCTTTGCAGCAGCAGGAGAGGAAAAACTTGGAAGGGGGTCCCAGGCAGAGCCTGTGACTGGTCCTTTGGCAGGAAGAAGATGAGCTATTGGCATCTGGGCTGGTGGTGGCCACGCCCTAGCTCTAGGCACCCCAAGCACACTCACAGCTTAGCAGATCTCTAACAGAATGTATAGCCTTGGGCAACGCACTTTTCTCTGGGCCTTGGTTTCCTGATCTGTGAAATGGGAATAATAAACACCACTCACAAAGTGGCTGTGAGGACTAGGACTGTAAGGCCACCTAGGAAATGGCCCAGATCCATGGCACAGCAGACAGGAAGTCTCCACCCACATCACACAGCCTGCAACCCCCATAGGCACATTGAAACAGTCACACGCCTTATTAAGACCACCATTGGCAATGGTCCAGGCCCAAAAGCAACCCCTATCCTAACCCCTTTCACATGCCAAGTCTGACTGAATTCCTCTGTCTGGGTGGCCTGAAGCAAAGTATCTGGAGAGAGGTGAGTCAGGGCTGACTGAGGTGTATTAACTAGGGCAGTGCTAGCTGTTATAATAAATAGGCCCTAATGTATATAAAGGCCCAAAGAGTTTTTCTGGTGGTTTTTTTTTTTTTTTTTTTTTTTTT
>NW_016107793.1:1325951-1338503 GCF_001604975.1 Cebus imitator
GAAGGACAGCCTGTAGGTGTCTGGGGCTAGGGGACAATTGCAGGGGAGAAGGGTACTGAGCACATGTTTGTCTGGCACACAGTAGGTATAAGAGAAGTGTGTGCCAAGTAAAAGTACATGTGTGGATACACAGGTCCCAGTGCACGTGTGTGCATGTCCACAGGAATGCCCCAGGGTGGACTATGGTGCCTAGGTATGTTTACTTATGCTTCTGTGAGCCCAGGCATGACCTTAGAGCTCCCTGGGCAGGGCCAGACCAGGCTGGGCTCCTTGCTGGGCACACAGAGGCCTCCGCCTTGTGTTGGTGCCTGTGCGGGATGATGCCAAGAGTGTGTTGGTGGCATGTGTGCGTGTGTGAACGTGTGTGTGTGTGTGTGTGCGCGCGCGTGTAGGAAGAGGCGTTCGCTCTCTTAGACCTTGCTTCTTTCTGTGGTTTGGTTTCTATAGAGACACTTCCTGTGGCAGAGAAAAGAGGTAGTGAGCTGGTGTTTCAGGATGTAAGGGCCCGCAGGAGCTGAGCCGGGCTCTCTCCGCTGCCTGCCCACCACCGTGCAAGCTCTGGCCGGCGCTGCCCACAGTCCCCATGGTGGGCAGCCCCTGCGGCAGGGACCCGTGATCAGCAGCAGCATGCCAGGGAAGCCCAAGCACCTGGGCGTCCCCAACGGGCGCATGGTGAGTGTGGGCTCCGGGCCAGGGCCACGAGGAGGGGGTGGGCACACCCAGGGTGGAGCCCAGGAGGCACACCCAGCAGGGCCAGGCAAGAGCCCATGGGCTGCCAGCAGGTGGGAGAAGTTGGGTACAGACAGCAGCAGGTGGTGGGACCTGGTGCACTCACCCCAGCACCCTTCCAGATGGCCCAACTGGGAGCATGGTACAACCCTGGTGATGAGGCCAGAGTAGAGTGGGCACAGGCTTCTGGTCCAGCCCGACTGCTCCTTCACCTGCTGCATCTGGGGCTGCATCCCAGGGTCGCAGGGACACCCGATGTGCTCCTTGCCTCCTGCCTACTCCTACAGTGGCTCAAGCCCCTACATCCCACTCAGCCTGAGTCCTCGCCTCTCACCCCCTGCCCCAGGTGCCCAAGGTCAGGTTAGTGACAGCTCTTCCTCGGTCAGTGCCCTCCAGCCAGAGCTGCTCTGGAGGCTTTCTGCCAGAACTAGCATTGTTTGGGTAGCCCAGGGATGGGGCAGCAGGGTCAAACCAAGTTCTATTCCTGAGCTTCCAAGAAGGGCTGAGCACTAGGATGCCCCTGGCTGCAGCTGCCCCACCCCTTAACCCTCTTCCTAGCTGCTTAGCTCCAGATCAGAGCTGCCCTCAGAGGGTCTGGCTCTTCTCATTCATTCATCAGATGGGGCAAGCTGTGCTGGGCTTCCCTTCTCTCCCTAGGGTCCCCCCTCACTTGCAAAAGTCCCTCTTAACAACCTCAGGAAGGCCAGTTCTCTGGCCCACCACCGGGCCCCAGCCTAGTATCATGAGCCAAAGCCAGTGCCTCCAGAGAGACCTGGGTTCTAGTCCTGGTTCTGTTCTCTCTTACTGGACGGAGGGGTCCTCGCCAACTCTCAGTTTTCTCATCAGTAAAATGAAGAGATTGGAATGAATTTCGAGGCTAAGATGACTGACTGAAATAATGCATATGAGACCTTTGACCCATTGTGGGTGCTGTGTAGTTGTCAGCCTGATGCCCCCTACATTTTCAGCCCCTCTTTAAAGGTCTCCTGCCTCACCAAGAAGCTGAACAGCCCCCATCACCACTCCTGCCCCTTAGTTCCCAAGACGGACCTCTACCTCTTCTTCCAGCATCTCTTTCCTGCCCAGCCCCTGACTGGCCAGCTGGGAGAGAGGCCGTTCTTCAAAGCCAGCTCACTCTCCAGCACTGACCCCACCAGGAAAGTGCAAAAAGAAAATCCACCTCCCGGCCGGGCGCGGTGGCTCAAGCCTGTAATCCCAGCACTTTGGGAGGCCGAGGCGGGTGGATCACAAGGTCAAGAGATCGAGACCATCCTGGTCAACATGGTGAAACCCCGTCTCTACTAAAACTACAAAAAAATTAGCTGGGCATGGTGGCGCGTGCCTGTAATCCCAGCTACTCAGGAGGCTGAGGCAGGAGAATTGCCTGAACCCAGGAGGCGGAGGTTGCGGTGAGCCGAGATCATGCCATTGCACTCCAGCCTGGGCAACAAGAGCGAAACTCCGCCTCAAAAAAAAAAAAAAAAAGAAAATCCACCTCCCTTGCATTCCCATACCACAGGCATGACACTTGGCTTGTCCTTCCCTAGGTGTCTGGGCCAGGAAGCCAAGGAGGCTAACACCAGGCCCACCCCAGGAAGGGTGGATTGATGCTTCTGGGACAGTGCCCAGAACTGCAGGGCAACAGAGAGGGCCCAGAGACAGACCCAGCCCCTGCCTCTTCTGTGTCAGCCTGTGACTTCTCTACCCAAAAGTCACCCAGAGCAGGGAGGGTGCCCCCAAGGCCTGCCCCCAGTTCCATCAAGCCCACAGACGCCCTGGCTCCTCTCAAAACTGTCACACACAGGTTTATCTTCACCCTTCCTGGGCCTGTTCTGACCTCTCTGTGCCACCTCTTAGAATCCCCAGGGTCACAGATTGGCTGCCTGCTGGCCACTGCCTGCTTCCCGAGGCTCTGCATAGCTGGGGCAGGAAGAGCTAGACAGGCACTGATGTCTGATGAAGGGATGTGGATGAAGAGGTGCCTGGGGGACAGGTGTGTCTGGTGCCTCCATGAGTTACCTCCAGAAGGAGGCTCAGAGCAGTAAATGCTGTGCTGAGGGTAGCCGGAGAGTAGAGCGGTCAGCATCTGAACCCCCAGAACTGCCTGGCCCTGGTCCTCCCCTTTCTCTCTCCCTCCACCCCCATCACCATTCCCTGCTGTGGCAGCTTCAGTTGTCAGCCTCGCCTCTCTGCCACTCAGCTTGTCAGGCAGTTGCAAGGAAACCTGTCACTTGGAGACATCTCCCAGCCCCCCACCTAGGAATGTCTTCACACAGCCTCTTTGCCACTTTATTTGTTCATGTACTTATTCACTCATTCATTCAACAACCCCTTCTTACTGCCAGCTTGGTGCTGCCACCCTATCCTAGGCACTCCCGACCCAGGGCCATCAGCTCTAGCCCCTGCCCCCTAGTCTGGCAAGGCACAAAAGACACAGGTGAAAATACCCGGTGGTGGCCCAAGCCTGGAATCCCAGCACTTTGGAAGGCCAATGCAGGAGGATCACTTGAGCCCAGGAGTTTGAGACTAGTCTGGGCAACACAGTGAAAACCCATCTCCTTTTTCATTAGCTGGGCATGGTGGTGTACACCTGTAGTCTTAGCTACTAGAGAAACTGAGGTGGGAGGATCGTTTGAGCCCAGGAGGTCAAAGCTGTAGTGAGCTGTGATCACACCACTAAACTCCAGTCTGAGTGAAAGAGCAAGATCCTGCTGAAAGAAAAAAAAAAGGAAAGAAAGACAAAGAGAGAGGGAGGGAGGGAAGGAGGGAAGGAAGGAAGGAAGGAAGGAAGGAAGGAAGGAAGGAAGGAAGGAAGGAAGGCAAGCAGGCAGGCAGGTGGGTCAAGAGCCAATGCTCACACCTGTAATCCCAACACCTTGGGAGGCCAAGGTGGCTGGATCACGAGGTCAAGAAATCAAGACCATCCTGGCCAACATGATGAAACACCATCTCTGCTAAAAATACAAAAAATTAGTTGTGTATGGTGGTGCACCTGTAGTCCCAGCTACTCAGCAGGCTGAGGCAGGAGAATCAGTGAACCTGGGAGGCAGAGGTTGCTATGAGCCGAGATCATGCCTCTGCACTCCAGCCAAGACTCCGTCTCAAAAAAGAAAGGAAGGGAAGGGGAAGGGAAGGGAATGGGGAAGGGGAAGGGGAAGGGGAAGGGGAAGGGGAAGGGGAAGTGTTAAGCAAGAGCTGCAAGTCAAGAGTAGAAACAGCTTGAGGGAACTAACATCTCCACTAACTTCATGCACCATGCTGTAGGAGATTGTCCCTAGAGGGTCTACAAGGTGGAGGGGGGAGCGCCCGGCACAGGCCTGGCTGTGGGCAAACACAGGTATGGGGCCTAGGGGAGGCTGAGAGTTAAGCCTGGAGAAGAAAGTTAGCTCAGCCTGTCCTGTCGGTGGGCCTCGTTAGTCTTCCCCTCCTGGCAGGAAGACCTGCAAGGCAAAGCCCATGCACCTCTCTCTTTGTCCCTGGCGTCCAGTTCAGGGTGGCCTTATTCAGGGGCAAAGCCAGGGGTCATCTCCACAGGCTGGTTCAAGTTGAAGGGACCAGACACCCAGGTTCCGTGTGGGCATCCCCAGACAGGGTCTTGCAGCTCCAGTTTCCTCAAGCTAGGATGAAATCAGAGGCTGGTAGAGGGTGCTCAGCATAGAAGATACTCAGTAAATTGGCCCCCCTTCAAGGTCTGATCCCTCTAGTGGCCACAGTTCAAGAGGAGCCCCTGGGCCGGTCATGCCAGATTGGACTTGCCCACCTATGCCCTAAGGGCTGAGGCACTGGGCCTCCAAGTTTCCCTGGTCCCCAAAGGGAAGCAGCTTGGGTGGAAGGTGGGGAGGCCTCAGGCTCCACAATCAGGCAAACTTGAGTTCTAATTTCAGTTCTGCCACATCTCAGCTGCATGACTTCTTTGGGCCTCCGTTGCCTCATCTGTGAAACAGGGGTAATAATACTTGCCACACAAGATAAAGATGTAAAGATGGAGTGAGGACGTGGTGTGTGCTGCCGGAGGATGCCTGCCACACAGCCAAAGCTCAGGAAATTGGGGCCTTCCTCTCACCTTAGTATTTTCAGGTGCCAGCAGCTCCTCCAGGACCAAATTCCTAAGAAAAAAATATGGCTGGCCCAGGTCCAAGCATGGGTCGCTGTGTCACTGGCTACCACACCCTTCCTTGCCCTTTCTTCCCCTTTTTTCCCATTCACTTACCACTTCTCAAGCAAGCTGAAATGGGGGAGGCCATCCCTGCTCAGTACAACTTCCCCAGGCACTGCAGGGCACTGCACCTCTGCGCCTCACTCTGCTGTAGGGTGCTGCTCTGATTGTGGCAAGCCCAGTGCTTTCACTCACGGGGCTTCATTCAACCTTAATAGCGGCCTCAAGAAATTGGGAGTGCTGAGCCCCATGCCAGCCTGAGGGAAACTGAGGCTCAGAGAAGTTACTTGTTCCCAAATAGCAGAGCTGGAATTGGACTCCACCCACACTCCCACCCATCTTCAGATTTCTGCCCCTACTCAATTTCAGCTCCAGTTATGCTATCAACAACTGTCAGGGCAAGAGAGGCTAGAGATGGAGAGCTACAGGTGGCATTCAAGGGCTGAGAGTCTATAGTGAAGGGGTGCCAAGGCCAGCGCCTTGATGGCTACTTGGGTGCACTAGGGCAAGGAGGGTGCTTCTTGAGGAGGGAGTTCAGATCCAACCCCTCCCACCAACCAGGCCAGCGCTCCAGGGGCCACCAGAGGGGCAGGGGAGAGAGGCTGGGACATGGCTGGTAAGCACGTGGTGGGAAGGGGCATTCTAGGAGCCTGGTGTTTAGAGATGACTAATGTCAATGGGCAGAGATCAGGGAGCAATTCCATAAGGACAGCAGGAGCAGATTCCAGGCAGAGGCAACGGCAAAGCCGGAAGCAGGGGTGTGTAGGGGTGTGGGGAAAATAGAAACGTTCGGTGAAGTGTAGGGTGCAGGTGAGGGGGAGGGAAATGGGTGAGGCTGAAGGGGTTCATTAGTCAGGCCCAGGTAGAGTTTTAGCCGTAACCTGGCAACCGCAACGTGACTCTGGGGGCAGGGAAAGGGCCCGGGGTGGCTCCGTGGGGAGGAGTGGGGCCTGGGGGGGGGTACCTGGGAACCAGCCCCACTTAACTACATTTCGTTAAGCAGAATGGAAAATAAACCTGTGAGAGCCAAAGTTGGAGCGCGGGCTGGAGCCAGCTCCAGCGCCTATCACCCCAGACTCGGGTTAGAGGGCAGGACACAGGCTCCAGATGTGCGCGAGGACGGCCAGGCAGCCCAGCGGAGGGGACGAGTCCGGGCGATTCTCGGGGATCTGGGGGAGGGCGGTGACTGAGTCTCTGAGGCTGGGAACACGTTGGCCGGGCAGCAGGGGGAGGAGGAGCCCGGGCGCGGGCAGATAGGTGCAGCCTGCAGAGAAACCTTGAGGGCGCGCGGAGAAAGCTTCGCCCCGTCCCTCCTCGCAGCCCTCTGCCGCCCTCGGAGTGGGGACTTTCTCCTGTAGCCGTGGGAAGCCCCGACTTTTGTTGGAGGATTTGACTCTTCCGGGAGGGCAGAGCGGGGAGAGCGGGGCGGGGGCAGGGCCGGGGCGGGGCCTGAGACGGGGGTGGGGGGTGCTGGGTCCGACGCCCCGCCCAGCGCACGCTGCAAGAACTCGCTGCCCTCCGCAGCAACTTCTTATCCCCCGGCTCCAGATGGGAAGCGAAGCTCAGGGAGGAGCCCGAAGTTGTAAAACTAGAAAAAGTCAGGCTGAGTTTTGAATCCGGGTCTGAGAGACCCCCAACACCTGTGCTCTTTCTTTCTATAGCGGAAGTGACAAATTCGAATGTTCCAGTATTGGTCAGGAACCAATACTGACACAAGAACATTAATGGTAACGTTCCTTGAACATTTACTACACGCCAGACAGTGTTCTCAGTTCTTTATAGGTATTTAACTCATTTAATCGCAGCAATCCTTCGAGTCAGGACCATGCATTATTTGCTCCATTTTTAGAGAGAAAAAAAAACCGAGGCCCAGAGAGGTTAAGTACCTTGTCTAAAATCACACAGCACAAGTTCGACCTCCCAAATTTGAGCCTGCCTCCCATTGCCTCCACAAGTAACATAAATGCATTAAAAGGGTTCCAGAGGCCTCTGAGAAGAGTTTAAGCCCTTTGGGGGAAGGTGGTGGCTGCTCAGTGCCAAACAAGGTTTGTCCTGCTGGGAAGAAGCTGGAGCGTCACAGTCTTAAGGAGCAAGTGGAATTTAAATTATCTTGCTTTTTAGATATGGAAAACATTTTTAAGTTAAAAAAACACACACACACAAAACTGTGAAGGCCAAGATGATAGTACTATCCCACATATCTGCCGACCAGATCTGGTACACAGATGGCTGCCCTGTGACCTGAATACTCTCAGGGTGGGAGTAGGGAACAGCGAGGGAGATTCCATTCAGGAGGGTGGGGATGCGGGGCTTTCCAGGGGTGGAGATGTTTGCAGGCCTGTTTCCAGTTGGGATAGAAAGAAGGGGCTGGTGGTAGGAACTCCTGTGACAGGGCATGGTGAAAATGTAGGAGGTGAGGGGGAAGTAGGAATTGAGATGACTCAAGCCCTGATGTTGGAAGCCCAGGTGATGGGAAGAAAGATTGGGGCAGGGAAGCTGGTTTTGGCACTCTATTTTGGTGGAGGCAAAGGGAGCTTCCATTTGCGACTTCCATTTGGGAATGTGAGGGCTTGTGGGATATTTGGGGGAAGATGTTACCAGGAAGTTGGTTATGTGTGTCTGGAGGTGCAGATCTGTGGATGGGACAAAGTGCCCAGGACAGAGCCAGGGAGGGGTTGACGCCACATTGCATGAGTGGGAGATAGTGGGGAAGCTGGAGGAGCTGCTAGGAAGGCAAAAAGAGAAATAAGAAAAACCACCGCAAGAGTCATCTTGAGAGGAAAGTTTTTCTGTTTCACTAATGATTGGGATTCCCAGAGAAACCAGAGTTGTGCATTGGGGGCAAGGATGGAGTTAGCTTACTGCAGCAATGCTACTCACAGAGTAGTCCCTGAACCACCAGCATCAGCATTGTCTGGGAGCTTGGTAGAAAGGGACAGCCTCAGGCCCCATCTTGGACCTACTGAACCTGAATCTCCGGAGGTGGGGTCCTCCCATTCTGCACTGAAGTTTGAGAACCACTGCTCTATACTATAGAACAGAATCCTATGCCCTCCCAGGGTGTGATGGGACCTGTAGGAGACCCTGGGCCCAATAGAAAACACTTGCAACAGGAGATCACTGGCTGCAGAGACACCTCTCCTTCCTCAAAGACAGCACATGTTGATACAGCCCATATCACATGCTGCCCCCGTTCTAGATGCTGTGCATACATTTTTATTTTATTTTTTTGAGACAGAGTTTTGCTCTTGTTGCCCAGGCTGCAGGACAATGGCATGATCTTGGCTCACTGCAACCTCTGCCTCCTGGGTTCAACCGATTCTCCTGCCTCAGCCTCCCCAGTAGCTGGGATTACAGGCGCCTGCCACCATGCCCTGCTAATTTTTTTGTATTTTCAGTAGAGACTGGGTTTCACCATGTTGGCCAGGCTGGTCTCAAACTCCTGACCTCAGGTGATCCATCTGCCTTGGCCTCCCAAAGTGCTGTGATTACAGGTGTGAGCCACTACGCCTGATCGATTGTGGGAATATATTAAACTGACTTGATCTTCACATCAGCTCCTTGTTTGCCTCCATCTGTAAATAGGCATTCTCCCCTATTTACAGATTATAGATGGAGGCAAACAAGTTAACTAACTTGCTCAAAGTTACACAGCTAGTAAATGGCAGAGACTAAAGTCTGTTCCTACCCACCATTCTATGCACACCCGGCTCACCCAGCAGGGGCTAGGGGAGGAGGGAACCAGGGGCAACTGGAAGGTACCTGGCATAAGTCCCAGGACATAGTGGTTGGCCCAGGATAGAAAGGGAGCTGGGGGCAGCCTGGGCAAAACTGACCAAGCAGAACCTGGCTGGAGATGCCAGGTGGAGGAGAACACAGTTCTAGCTCCTGGCATTTGGGCCCAGAACTGTCCCCTGGGAATCCTCACTGGGCTTGTCTGACTTTCTCTGTTGGGTCTTTTATAGGTTCTGGCTGTGTCAGATGGAGGTAAGTGACAGAATGTGTGGAGGAGGCCTGGCTGAGTGGGAGGGAGGAGGAAGGTGGAGATGGGTGGGGACGCCCCTGCCACCTGCTATCTTTCCAGGGAACATGTCTGCAGAGTGGATGCCTGGGGGAGGGTTGGTTGGGCAAGGGGCTGGGGAAGGCAGCAAGGCTCACCCTACTTGTCCATCCCCCTGCAGAGCTGAGCAGCACGACGGGGCCCCAGGGCCAGGGCGAGGGCCGCGGCAGCTCCCTCAGCATCCACAGCCTCCCCAGTGGCCCCAGCAGCCCCTTCCCCACTGAGGAGCAGCCTGTGGCCAGCTGGGCCCTGTCCTTCGAGCGGCTGCTGCAGGACCCGCTGGGCCTGGCTTACTTCACTGTAAGCCTGGGGTGGGGAAAGGGAAGGAGGCACATGGGAGAGGGCAGGGTGTGGGCGGAGCTTCAGGCTGGCCAGAGTGGGGTCCTCTGTCAGCTCCCTCATCTAGCCTTCCTGCAGCACCCTCTTCCTCTTCTCCCAGCTGGGAACTTTTCTTCCCTCTCCCTGTCCTTGTCTCTGCCTCTCATTTTCTCTCCCAGCCTCCAGATCTGGCTCCATCTGTCTGTCTGGTCCTATCTGTCTGGCTTGGTCTCTTGGCCCTGTCTCTGTCCCCATCTCTTTAATCACACCCCCCAGTTTGGTCTCTGTGTCTCGAGTTTCTGCCTGCCTCCCCTTCCTTCCTCTCCCAGGAGTTCCTAAAGAAGGAGTTCAGTGCCGAAAACGTGACTTTCTGGAAGGCCTGCGAGCGCTTCCAACAGATTCCAGCCAGCGATACCCAGCAGGTGGGGAAAGGGGGAGCTGGCGCCGAGGGCTTGGGAGAGGGGAACACATGGCCTGGGCCATGCTCCGTGAACAACTCCTCCTGTCCCTCCTCCTTCAGCTAGCTCAGGAGGCCCGCAACATCTACCAGGAGTTCCTGTCCAGCCAGGCGCTGAGCCCAGTGAACATCGACCGGCAGGCCTGGCTTGGCGAGGAGGTGCTGGCCGACCCCCGGCCGGATATGTTTCGGGCACAGCAGCTTCAAGTGAGCGGTGCCGGGTGGATTGGCCTTGAAAGGGACACAAAAGGGGCGGGGTGGGTGGGATAGGACCCTTGGGCGGAGCCTAAACTACAAAGGGGAGGGGGCAAATTTGGAGGCGGAGACAGAGCCAAAGCCCGGGCAGGACTGGCCGGACTCAGAGGGCGGTATCAGACGCAACGGTGAAGGCCAGCTAGAGGCGGAGCCTAGCTGAGCTAGGGGCGGGGCCTGGACCCTGGGGTGGGCGGATAGAGGAACTGAGGTGGGGGCGGGGTTTGGGAATCCCGCTCTAGGTTGAGGGCGGGGCCAGTCCCGAGGACCCGGCCTGGATCCCAGCAGCCCAGCCCCTCCGCCCCAGCCCCGGCTCACCTGCCCCGCGCTCGCCCCGCAGATCTTCAACTTGATGAAATTCGACAGCTATGCGCGCTTCGTCAAGTCCCCGCTGTACCGTGAGTGCCTGCTAGCCGAGGCCGAGGGGCGCCCGCTGCGGGAACCTGGCTCCCTGCGCCTCGGCAGCCCGGAAGCCACGAGGAAGGTGCGGACGAGGGACCGGCCGGGGCAGGGGGCCCTGCAGACCGCGTGCAAGAGGGGACGTCCCCGGGTGCAGATCTGCGGGTGTGTGCGCACTGTCTGCATGCGGGCTGGAGCCCAGCCCAGTGCCAGCACCTTCCTTGTACCTACAGAAGCCGAAGCTGAAGCCCGGGAAGTCGCTGCCGCTGGGCGTGGAAGAGTTGGGGCAGCTGCCGCCTGTTGAGGGTCCTGGGGGCCGCCCACTCCGCAAGTCCTTCCGCAGGGGTGAGGGCAGGAGCGAGCAATAGAGATGGGGGGAAGGCGGGAGTTCGGCCAAGTTTGGGGAGTGCCCCCTTCCTCCTTCGTGGCCCTCAGTTTGTAAGTCTATGAAAATCGGAACACAGGTCCCAGTGACCACCACACTCCCCTGGGTGGTTCGGGTCCTGGGCTAGACGACAGACGTTTAGAAATCTCCAACGGTGGTGACGCTCTCAGGGATTTACACCTGGGCCCCTGCAGGATGGCTCCAAACAAGGCCCACCAGTGGGGGAGAGGCTTCCACAAGAGGATGAGTGAGGGCAGTGGGGGCTGTTCGAGTTCATCGCTCCATCTTCCCTAGAGCTGGGCGGGGCGGCAAATGCTGCCTTGCGCCGAGAGTCTCAGGGCTCCCTCAACTCCTCCGCCAGCCTGGACCTTGGCTTCCTAGCCTTCGTCAGCAGCAAATCTGAGGTGAGCCGACTATTAGGGAAGACAAGATGCACTATGGGCTAGGGCCACTACTCAGGCCCGTTTACGTGGTGGCCCTCGTTCCAAGTTGCTGTCCTTACTGTGTCTCCCAGCTTGCTCTGCATGGCCAACCTTTAGCCTCTTTTCTCCTGTCCTCACTATATGGGTTCTCATGTATGTCATAGGTACACATCCTCAGTCAGCAGATGTGTACACATGTGCAGTGCCCAGGGGTGTGTACACAGCTTGTATGTGGGAATCAGCAGGTGGACCTGTCTCTAGGTGTCCATATGCCTAGGTGTGCATACATGTGTTCCTGCAGGAGGATGTATCTTTGCCTGCCTTGGGAGTGCATGTGCATGCTTGAGCCCCAGCAAGCTTACCTGCCTCTGTGTACCTGTCTGCATGCCCTTGCATGTGTGCTCATAACCTCCCCTGTTCCTGCCCTGAATCAGAGCCACCGGAAGAGCCTTGGAAGCACTGATGGTGAGAGTGAAAGCCGGCCAGGGAAGTACTGCTGTGTGTACCTGCCCGATGGCACAGCCTCCTTAGCCCTGGCCAGACCCGGCCTCACCATCCGAGACATGCTGGCAGGGATCTGTGAGAAACGAGGCCTCTCTCTACCTGACATCAAGGTCTACTTGGTGGGCAATGAACAGGTGGGAGCCCGGCCTCGCCCTAACTCTGACCTCCTTCCTGATCCTGACCCCAACTCCATTTCTGTCTAGGCTCAGTTATAGCTCCAACTCCAATTCTGTTTCAAATCTCCTGGACTGACCCTAATTTCAACTCAATTTTCTATCATCACCCTCTTCCTAATTCCAGCCTCCACTGCAATCCCACTCCTATACCCACACCCAACTCCAAAGCAACTTCAGCACCAACTCTCACTCACTCAGACATCTACCCACCCCCTACCTCATACCCTTCCAGGTTTCCAGCTTCATCCATCATCCTACTTTGGTGATCTCAGGGGGGCAAAACTGGGGAGAACCACTGCCGGAGCTGAGGTTTGCCCCCATCATTCCCAGAGTCCAGACTGCCATCCTCACAGACTCATCCTGGAAATGGCCATCTGTGGGGTGCCTCACCTCCTTAGCCTCTAGGGGTGCCCAACGGCACCTAACCAATGAACTTTTTTCTTTAAGTGCAAGCTAGCTTACACTTTAAAGAAGAGCTAGAGGGGGCCCGGTGCGGTGGCTCACACCTGTAATCCCAGCACTTTGGGAGGCTGAGGTGGGTGAATCACGAGGTCAGGAGTTCAAGACCAGCCTGGCCAAGATGGTGAAACCCCGTCTCTACTAAAAATACAAAAATTTGTCAGGCAGAGAATTGCTTGAACCCAGGAGGCGGAGGTTGCAACAGTGAGCCAAGATCGCGCCACTGCACCATTCT
>NW_016107793.1:1338961-1340000 GCF_001604975.1 Cebus imitator
CAAGGAAGAATACTGCCTTCCAGGGGACGATTGGGATTTTGTTTACCTAGTAGACAAGTCCTATGGCCCTGCCAGGTGTGTGGGGGAGAGAAACTGTCCTCCTGGACCACAGGCTGGAGGTGAGCCAGGCAGGGAGAGATCAGGGAGAAGGAAGAGTAAAAAAATCCAGAGAACGTCTCTTGGGAGAAGGTAGGCATTTCTGGCTGGTGTCCGGAAGGCTTCATGGAAGAAGCAGCAGTTGATGTGGATGGGGAGGAGTTTGTCTGGCAGAGCTGAGCTGTGGGGGAGGATGTCCCAGGCAGAGGCAACAGCTTCGGCAAAGGCCTACGGGTGGGTACTTGCAGGACATGTTCAGGGCCTAGAGTGCAGGGGTGCAAGGGCAGTAGTGGGAGGCATTCTGCCCACTATTCTCAGGCCTCCTGAGTGACTGCCGGCAGCCCAGATGGGCTTTCATACCTGCTAAATATAACTTCCCCACCTACACTCCACCTGCTCCTGCAGCACAGCATAGGCCTACTGTCTGGGAGAGGCTGCCCCCAACCCCCACATCAGGCTGGAGCAGGCAGTGGGGTCTCTGAGGGCGGTTATCAAGAGAATTACTGTTTATGGACTACTGTGTGCCAGGCACTGCCAGATGCTTCACATCCTCTGGTTTCACAGCAGTTTTGGGGGTGAGTCCTTTTTGAATGAGGAAACAAGAAGTGTCCTTGGTAGGGGGAAATGGAGAGAAGTGGACAAATGTCAAAAATGGGACCAGGCCAGGGTGGCTGACCAAAGGTCGGTGGTGAGGGAGGAAATGCGTCCAGCTGATCTGATTGGGTTTCACACACCTGAGGGACACGGGGCAGCTGTTTTGGAGGCAGAGGCTGTCCTGGAGGCAGAGGCTGTCTGGTACAGAAAGAATAGGCCGGCCGGGCGCGGTGGCTCACGCCTGTAATCCCAGAACTTTGGAAGGCCGAGGCGGGTGGATCACGAGGTCAAGAGATCGAGACCATCCTGGTCAACATAGTGAAACCCCGTCTCTACTAAAAATACAAAA
>NW_016107793.1:1340210-1344076 GCF_001604975.1 Cebus imitator
AAAAAAAAAAAAAAAAAAAAAAATAGGCCAAGGATCTGGGACCTAAGTCTGCCCCCTTATCATTTCATGCCAGCGGCTACTTTCTCATAATTTCTGTCCTTTCCCAAGAATGTCCAGCATTCTTGCCACTTTCCTCTCTGGCCTTGGCTTTCCCAGGCTTGGACTGCAGCTTGGTACCTTAACCCATTTGCTCCCCTACAGCTCTTCTACCCTCCTTACCTCCCTCTAAGAAGCCCCAGTGGTGGCCATGGGAGGACAGGAAGTTGTTCTCTCAGACCCACAGGGATGGCTCGGGGTGGGGGAAGGGACTCTTAGACCCTGCCTGGCATCCACAGAAGGCCCTGGTCCTAGATCAGGACTGCACCGTGCTGGCAGATCAGGAAGTGCGTCTGGAAAACAGGATCACCTTCGAGTGAGTGTCCTGTCCCCAAGTCTGGGTCCCAGGTCCTGACGCTCCTCCCTTCAGGCTCTGTTCTGGCTCCCTGGCTCCCCAGACCCCGCCTCTCGTGCTAGCCCCGCCTCCTGGGCAAGCCCCTCCCCCTACAAGCCAGTACCACCTTCTGCAGTTCAAGCTCCGCCCCCTCGCCTTTATCCTGGGAAGGGTTTGGCTGGGGGCCGGCCCCCCGGCCCTGTGCTGCCCCTAGGGTTCCGCGCAGGCTCGAGCTGGCGGCGCTGGAGCGCGTGGTACGAATCTCAGCCAAGCCCACCAAGCGGCTGCAGGAGGCGCTGCAGCCCATTCTGGAGAAGCATGGTTTGAGCCCGCTACAGGTGACGCTGCACCGGGTAAGCCGCGGGGCCGTGGGACGAGGCGGGGCGGCGGCTTGTACCGCGGGCTGCTGACCTCTCCCCACAGCCAGGCGAGAAGCAGCCTCTGGATATGGGGAAGCTAGTGAGCTCGGTGGCGGCCCAGAGGCTGGTTTTGGACACTCTTCCAGGTAGGGGACATTGGCCTCGGAGCTTGATCTGGAATGGCTCTGGCCTAGAAGGAAAGCGGTCCAGGCAGGAGGCAAACACTAATTGTGGTGATCTCTGTCACAGGTGTGAAGATCTCCAAAGTCCGTGACAAATCTCCTTGCCGCAGCCAGGTGAGCGAAAGGTGGGGCGCCCTCTTCCACCCTCTGCTTCTCCCCTCCCAGTTGTGGCCCTGACCCCACATTCTCGCAGGGCTGCCCACCTAGAACCCAGGACAAGGCCACCCATCCCCCTTCGGTGTCCCCCAATTCTCTGGTGAAGGCGCCCAGTAGTGCCACTGGAAAGCGGCAGACCTGTGACATCGAAGGTACATGAGGGATGAGCTGGGGATCAGAGGGACTAGGGCAGTGGGGTTGGGGACCATTCAGGGTGGCATCAGAGAGCCTTGAGCTAAGGTAGGAGGCTGCATGCCATTGGGCATGGAACAGGAAGGATGGGGGTTTAGGAGCAAGGGGCTGGAATAAGGGGCCACAGGCCATTGGTGCTGGGGCCATGGAGGCTGTGGCTACAGTAAGGCAGCGGAACTGTTGCGGGCTAGCATGTAGGCAGGTCTGTTGGGGGGAACCCTCATGCTGTGTCTGCCTCTAGGCCTGGTGGAGCTGCTGAACCGGGTGCAGAGCAGCGGGGCCCACGACCAGAGGGGCCTTCTGAGGAAAGAGGACCTGGTACTTCCAGAATTTCTGCAGCTGCCTACCCAAGGGCCCAGTTCCCAGGAGACCCCACCACAGACTGAATCAGCAGCCCAGCCCATCGGGGAATCCTTGAACTCCACTGCCCACTCAGCCCTCTGACAGCTGCTCAACAGTCCAGGACAGCTGCATGGCACTTGGCGGGCCGAGCATGCCATGGGTCCGCTCTGCATGCCCTGTCTGTGCCATGAGTGTCCCTGGCCCCTTCCTGCCATGGGCAGGCCCGCAGGAAGAGCTGGTAGGGGTAGAAAGGGGACTCAGATGAGACACACCCTGCAACTGCCACCACCTGGTCCCTTAACAGGCTCACTTCCCCAACCCTTGCAGCCAGGCCACAGTGGGGAAGGTAGGTCTAGCCCCTTGGTACAGGCTTGCCCCACACAGAGGGGTGGCGTTGGCAGTGCCAGCCTCCCCAGCCTGTGCCAAGCTTCAACAGGGGCAGGAGGAGGGGCCAGCCCCTCCTCAGGGAGCTGGTATGAGTTAGGCCTGAGGGTGCAGGCGGGCAGCCCCGTATGCCACCCTCATAGACTATATTGTACATATGGATTTTGCAGTAAGCTTGGGGCAGCTGGGTTTGTCCGTGATGTATGATACTGTTATTATAATTATTATTATTCTGCCATGAGTTGTCTTCCTTGTGTGCCAGACTGTCCTGTGGCTTCCCCCACCCTCAAACCATACTGCTTTTGTCACCAAGGTCAGTGCCAGGAAACTCTTGGGGACCTCAGGATATGCCTCCTGACTTCCTGTTTTCAGAACCTCTCTTCCTGACTGTACAGTATATGGGGTGGTGTGTGAATATCTTAGAGGTTTTTTTTTTTAAAGAATATGGGAGCTGGGTGAGGTGGCTCATGCCTGTAATCCCAGCACTTTGGGAGGCCAAGGGGGACAGATCGCTTGAGCTCAGGAGTTGGAGACCAGCTTGGGCAACATGTTGAAACACTGTCTCTACCAAAAATACAAAAAAAAAAAAAAATTATCTTGGTGTGGTGGTGGTGGTGGGTGTGGTGGTGCATGCCTGTGGTCTCAGCTACTCAGGAGACTGAGGTGGAAGAGGATCGCTTGAGCCCGGGAGGTGGAGGTTGCAGTGGGCGGAGATCATGCCACTGCACTCCACTCTGGGTGACAGAGTGAGACCCCATCATGGAGTGGAGGTGAGAGAAAGGGTGGGGAGAGGTGTGGGGGTGAAGAACCCTGTGGGGAGCTGTGCCTTTCCATCATGGTGCTGTTGTTCCGTGGTCTCTGTGGATCTGAGTACATCATTCTGGTCACTGTTCTCTGCTTATAGTGGGCACCGAGTGTGCCTCTGCACACGTAACTGGGAAATCTTTCGAGTGCGTCAAAGGCCTATGAGGGGGACACTGATTGTTGTATCAGGGGCAGGTTCTCACTCTTACCTGCTTTAGCTGGACATCTGGCTGGAAGCCGACACCCCTCACAGGGTGAGACAGGGAAGACCTCCAAGGCGGGGCCTAGACTGCGGGGAGAGAAGCCAGACTTGGTCCCAACCCAGAGAGGTAAGTGGTGCAACAGGGGAAGCTAGAAGGCATAGGGGCCTGGAGAAGGCACCTGATAGGGTGAGGGGGTCTTCTGACTGCCTCAAGCAGGTCACACTGCCTTCCCCATTGTAATCTTTGCTGTCTCCTCTGCCAGGAACTCCCCTTACCCATCCCCCTCTCAGTCAACTGGCTCCTCCTCCTCGTTGAAATCTGTGGGGTTTGCCAGCCCACCCTGTCCTGCTATGAGGGCTTCAGGCCTCTGCCCCCTCAACCCATTTTGTTTTTCTGACTTAACCTGGGATCCCTGGCAAACCCAGCCAATCAGAGTACTTCATTCCACTGGCCAATCAGAGTATGCCATTCCATTAGCCAATCAGAGCACTCCATTCCACTAGCCAATCAGAGTAGTACATTTCCGGGCCGGAATTTGGTTCAGACATAGTCCTCTGATCTCAGGTGTCCCGGAGTCCCAGTACTGGTCATTTTATACCATCTCCTGCGGTTTGTAGAAAGGACTCTTAGGGAAAGAACCTGCATGTGAATGCAGCCAACACTGGAGAGCAAGACTAAAAGATGGAAGAAAGCGGCTGGGCATGGTGGCTCACGCCTGTAATCCCAGCACTTTGGAAGGCCAAGGCGGATGTATCTCCTGCGGTCAGGAGTTCTAGACCAGCCTGACCAACATGGAGAAACCCCGTCTCTACTA
>NW_016107793.1:1344891-1346366 GCF_001604975.1 Cebus imitator
CTCTGTTGCCCAAACTGGAGTGCAGTGGTGCAATCTTGGCTCACTGCAACCTCTGCATCCTGGGATTCTCCTGCCTCAGCCTCCCGAGTAGCTGGGATTACAGGCACACACCACCACACCCAGCTAATTTTTGTATTTTTAGTAGAGACGAAGTTTCATCATGTTGGCCAGGATGCTCTCGAACTCCTGACCTCAAGTGATCCATGTCCCTCAGCCTCCCAAAGTGCTGGGATTACAGGCGTGAGCCACCATGCCCAGCCAACCTTGTTCGTCTTAATCACCACTCTGTCCCCTCGGCCTGTGGGATGAAAAATGACGCTACAGTCTCACATAGTCTTAGCAAAGCAGGCAGTGGCAGCAGGGCGTTGAAGATCCTGGCAGAGGACTGCATAGCACAATCACAGTGTGGGGCCAGGGGTGGGGGTAGGAAGACAAACCCATATCCCTTCTCCGACCAGCCACAGAACTTTCTCCTTGTGAGAGGGGACACCCTTCCATGTTCTCCAGGATAGAGAGCTGAGAGATGGGCTGTCTCTCCAAAGTTAACAGATCCTACATGCCAAGCCCACCTTTCACCCAACCCTGCACTTCTGTGGGCCCAGTAGTGATGACAGCTACTGTTAGGAACCAATGGGATTGTCCCATCATAAAGGATTAGGGGCCAGGTAAAAGAGCACATACAGAGGTCAGCCCTGCACGTGCAGGAATTCACATTTACTGAGGTCCCCAAGTGAGATATGCTCCATCTTTTATCTCATTTTTTGCCTCCACAACAAAACAACCTGGTGAAGATGAACTCAGGCTGCAAGAGGGGAAGTGACTAGCCCAGGATCCTGCAAGGAGTTGTCACGGGAGCTTCACCAGCACCCAGGTTGTCTGATGGGGACACACCCCAGGGGGCCTAGATGCTGTAGAAACTCCTGATGGGGCCGGGAACAGTGGTTTACGCCTGTAATCCCAGCACTTAGGGAGGCTGAGGCGGGCAGATCACGAGGTCAGTTGTTTGAGACCAGTCTGGCCAACATAGTAAGACCCCACCTCTACTAAAAAAAGAAAAATACAAAAAGTTAGTCGGGTATGGTGGTGTGTGCCTGTAATCCCCGCCACTCAGGAGGCTGAGGCAGGAGAATCACTTGAACCTGGGAGGCGGAGGTTGCAGTGAGCAAAGATCATGCCACTGCACTCCAGCCTGCCGACAGAGCGAGACTCCGTCTCAAAAAAAAAAAAAAAAAGGAAAAAGGAAAAAAGAACCCCCCGATGGGAACCAGGGCCCTCTTCCAGGAGAATACAGGTTATTCCAGGGGACACTTTGGGAGTTTCTGCTAAAAATTAAAAACTGTGTGTGGGCCGGGCGTGGTGGCTCAAGCCTGTAATCCCAGCACTTTGGGAGGCCGAGGCGGGTGGATCACGAGGTCAAGAGATCCAGACCATCCTGGTCAACATGGTGAAACCCCGTCTCTACTAAAAATACAAAA